>NC_056747.1:1241890064-1242190064 GCF_019279795.1 Protopterus annectens | reverse complement strand
GCAAAAGCCAAACACACTCTGGCTAGGCTTATAAATGCCCTAGGGCAGATAGCCTAGTATCAACCTATGAACCTATGAACCTATGCTTTGACATCAGTGGTCCTGAAGACTTTTGAGAGGCTAGTGTTAGCTCACTTGAAGGATATTACAGCTCCTTCATTGAACCCACTTCAGTTTGCTTATCGAGAGAACCAGTCAGTGGATGATGCAGTTAGTATGGGCCTGCACTATAGTTTGCAAAATCTTGACAACCCAGGGACTTATAAAAGAATTCGGTTTGTGGACTTCAGCTCTGCATTTAATACAATCATTCCAGAACTTCTTCACTCTCCAAGCTTTCCATTCTTGCTTTCACTTGTCAATGGATCACCAATTTTCTAACCAATAGGAAACAGCAGATGAAACTGAGGAGATTTACATCTAGCTATTGCACGATCAATACAGGTGCCCCCCAGGGATGTGGGCTGTCCCTACTGCTATTCTATCTCTGCACTAATGATTGCACATCTAGGGATCCCTCTGTCAAACTTATTAAATGCGTAGATGATACAACTATTATCGGGCTCATCAGGAATGGTGATGAGTCTGCATAAAGACAGGAGGTTGAGCAGCTGGCCCTTTGGTGTAGTCACAATAATCTGGAACTAAACACTATTAAAAATGTAGAGATTACAGTGGACTTTAGGAGTGGTACTACAATATTATCCCTCCTCTTTATATTTAATACTGCTGTGTCAGTTGTGACATCCTTCTTTTTGGGATCTATAATCTCCCGGGACTTGGAGTGGGAGACCATTGTAGGGTCTATCATAAAAAAAGGCACAACAGTGAATGTATTTTCTGCGTCAGCTGAGGAAGGTCAACCTCTCCCAGGAATTGTTGATTCGGTTCTATACAGCAGTCATTGAGTCGGTTCTCAGCTCATCCATAACAGTGTGGTTTGGATCTCTGTCTAATCATGACAAAAATAGGTTATATCGAATAGCCAGGTCTGCCAAAAATATAATTGGAGCTAGTTTGCCCTTTTTACAGGACCTGTACCATTCCAGAGTCATGAATGGGGCAGGGAAGATCATCAACGACCCTTCTCATCCAGGCCACCATCTTTTTGAACTATTACCATCAGTTTAGCATTATAGACTAATACGTACCAAAACAAGCAGATATAAGAACAGTTTTTCCCCACAGGCCATCAAATTCATAAACGGCTAACTCAGCTTATTAGATCGGGGTATACTTTTTCCTAAGCCTCCGAGGATTCTGCTGTATTGTTTACATATTGTTTATGCTTGTTTCTTTTAGAGTTTATTTCTGTATTTCTTGCACTGAGTTGCACTTTGCACCTTGTATGTATATGCATATTTACTTTTTGTCTTGTTCTTAATAGCTGTATGTATGTCATTTATGTAATTCATACTTGGAGAGTCACTGACACCAGAGTCAAATTCCTTGTATGCATGCATACTTGGCCAATAAATGTGATTCTGATTCTGATTTAAGGTATACATATTACACACACTGGCTACTGAAAAATATAGTCATTAGAAAAATATGCTTACTCTGTATATATGCAGTACATTTTCAGACTGCAGCCTTAGGGAAAATGCAAGTATTGTACTATGAAACATTAAGAGAATTTTCCAAACATAACAGATGCCTTTCATACTTGTCTGGTGAAGGAAAGTCCCTACAGCATATACACCAACTAGCTATGTTCATGAAAGTTGATACATTTTTTTCATCATAAAGCATTAACTAAAACTTCTATACGCTACACAGTGACAACACCAGAACAACTCTCCCTGCCTCCATTGGACCATTAAAATGAATCTTCTCTTAGTTGCCAGACTAAAACTAAAGGTTGACAGAGAACTCTCACATTATACTAGACTAATACAATAATTAAAAAATAAAATTCAACTGTGGAGGACAGAGGTAGACAATATGGGAAAATGGCCCATATTAAAACCCAGACATTCTTTCTTTACAGCTGCATAAGGTTCCTTCTTGGGTTGATGTCTGCAACTCAAATAAACAATATGGCACTCCTCTACCTCTGAGGTAGCCTGGCCAAGTACAGCCTCCTCCCAATAGTTAGACACATCTACTTGTACAATGCATTATTGACTATAATCAGGGATGGCTAACACAGAGGACACACTTACAGCCTCTGAGTTTTTTTAAATGTCTGCTCACATACTGGTATGCAAACAACCTTTTCCGGTGTGTTTTTCTGGTAATGTGTGCAAGGGAAATAGCTATCATAATTTACTGGATCTATACTCGGGGAAAAAATTTCCTGTAGTATCCTGCTCTTCTTAGGAATGATTGTACCTGTTTCTTGGCAGTAGGGCAAACCATGCCTGAGTAACCTTTACCTTGGCAGGTCCTGGCCTAATGGGGTCACAAACACTGACCTTGCCTTGGCTGCAGGAATCAATGGGTACTTGCCAGTAACCCTTGGCCAAATAAATAGTATTTAGGAACTTAGCCTCACCCAGCTGCTCTAAGACTTTACCTGTGCTGGGCATAGGTAAGCAGTAGACTCTGTGTGACAGTTTAGATTTCTGTAATCTACACAGAACCAGGTGCCTCAATCCTTCTTTGGCATCAGCACCAGCGGTGAGGTCCAGGGACTTATGGACCCCTGGATTACCCCCAGTTCTAAATGTCCTTCAGTTCCTCTTGCAGAGTTTGACTAACTCTTTCAGGCACACTGTAGGGAGATTCTTTGATTGACCACCAGGTGGGTGCAACCTGCCCTATACAAATTCCTGCAGTATTGTTCATATTTCCTTAACCAGGCTAGGGGTTAACTGTGGGGGTATAATTTGATGAATGTATGGTATATCTCTCTATCTATAGCTATATCTAATATGTCTATATCTATATCTATATCTATCTAGATGTTGCTTCACACTTAAATGCAAAAGCATAGAGTGTTACTCCGCATCCCAGTCCTTTTAAAATCCAGCCCAAGGTAGTTACTTAATCAGTCATAGAATCTGTTCCCACACACCCAAGGATGAGTCACATCATGCAATGTTCAACATGCTGATCTAGTGTCAGCCCTGTATTATTCTTGAACAAAGAGCACACTATCAACTGCAGTCGTTTTACCCTTATGTCAATCAACAGATTGTCACTAATAATTTCTACACTGAAACAATAACATTCAAAATGCTGGATAATTTCTAAGAAATCCATCACCTTTCACTGGATGGATAACAAGGGGATGACCTACTTTCAAACAATCAATTCATTAAACTGTGTAACGCACTGTTACTGAGATTAGAAGTCTAATCCCAATGACAGCTGTCCGGTATTGCATGTATACATTAGGAATCAGCCGTGAGGTATGAAAACTACAGTGGGTACAGAAAAGCTCTACTGTCAATGGCTGTAAGAAAAATGTTAGCTATCAGTCCTGAAAATAAACAGGACCCAAATGAAGTTCAAGAAACATCAGACCGATCTATCTATCTTTGTTATCTGCGTAAGGAGTCTATTTTGAATACCTTTATCAGCCACAATCCAAACTAAAAAGCATAGTTAAACAGAAAGCTATTCTTAAACAATTACATGCACTCATGTATAAACAATAACAAATGAGCCTACTTAAAAAAAACTATTGTTTTCTGACCACTTTCTTTTGCTTTAATTACTTGATTAGTGAAACACAATTTTTGTGGTATCCACAGGTCATTAAAAGGAATAAGGCTAAAAATGAAAAGAGAAGTAAAGTCTCTAACTTGCATATTTGACATATTTTGAGCTTCAGGCTGTAATTCCCAACAACCAGTGGCCAGTGACATAAATGTGAAGTGTTAAGCACAGTCTAAAAAAGAAACAAGGAACTGGTGTGTCGCCATTTAGTAACTGGTATACACCAAGTGTTCAGCTCCCTAGTTCTGAAATGCTGATTTGTAAACACAGCAGCAGCCCGTATCAGTGTAATAACAGTAATAATAATACTACTACTTGTTACTCCCCTGCACTGGCCCAGTAATCGAGGAGCCTCAATCCTCACCACTGGCAACAGCTAGGGGGCATACACATTGGGAGGATGACAAGTACACACACAGTAAAGCACAATTTTTCTTAAGAGCACACAGATATCACAGTCAGTCTGGGGCTGGTTTCTCCCTCGCTCTTCAGATCCCCAGTAAGGCTCCCTATTGGCACAGCTCTAGGGTTGAGATCTCAGACGAGTGGCCAAGCTAAGACCTCCAGCACCCTCTTTGTCTAAACAGTGCTTCATATCCCTGCCCAAGTAGCTGACACACACACTTTGAGACTTGAGTGATATACAAACTCATACACACACACACCTGGGAAAGGCTGGAACAGGTTTACTACCTATGCCCCTTTTTGCCTGGAATATAAGGTAGTTCCAGCTGCCACCAACCACCCTTATCAGCTACTATAAGGCCCTTACAAAGGGTGTCCAATCCTACTGCGTAATGTTACTATTAATCCAAATGGTAGTTTTGGCTAAGCGCCAGGCTATTAGGAGTGGCCTGTACAGTGTCACTAAATAGATATTCAAGTACACTAAGAGCTTAAATATGTCTCACAAATATCAGCCACAAAGATAGGTTTAAATAAATTTAATAATAAATAATAAAAGAGCAAGACAATACTCAGTCAATCAACACAGTTACTTCAGAGTTCAAAATCACAGGAAATATTTTAAAATAACATTACAGGACAGTCTCAAATAAATACAGAAAACATCTAAACTAATCTTTACTATATTCCTATCTATATCTAAGAGAGATACTATGCTCTAAATCTTACTTACAGATAGGCAAGTGCAGATGATGATGATCAGTGGATGTTCTTGTTAGGTCCAAGACAAAATACAAAATGCACCCTCTCTCTCTCTCTCTCTCTCTCTGAGAGTTCTTAAATCAATATCATATTTTACTGCTGGGTTATCCTGGATGACATCACTTTTTGTCACCTGACTTCAGTTCCCAGGCTAAAACAAAAACTAATAGAATTTTAACATCTCTGGGTTAAAATCCATATCTCTCAGATGTTTTACAGATCTTGGAAGTTGTAAAACAATAAAACACTTTACACTTGAAACTAGTAATTGCTTTTCCTCCAAGACAATCCAAAAACTTCTAGCTCTAGACATTGTGTCTGCTTCTCTACTGAAACTGAGAGCTAGCATCTCTTGTTTATGGCCCAGCTATAAAGTAACTTAGCATCAACTATTCTTAAGTTTTGCAAGCTAATCTTCTATGTTCCAGCAGGGTATGCTGTAGTTACATTCTTGAAGCTCAGTACATAACATGCAGTTCTGTATAAATAATATCAATATTCACAAATGACATAGAATTATTTACAAAATTCCAGATAGCTGGGCTGGCAGCATGACATACCCCCTCCCTTTCAAAGCTCAAGCTAGTTTTTCAAGAGATCCGTGAGAAACTTTACTTGAGAGGGTTGAGCCTATCTGGGAATACCTTACCCAATTCCCTGTTTTGAGAGCCCATCTGCATTGGCATTGCTAACCCCACTGAGGTGCTGATTTGTCATATCATATGCTTGCAACCCTAGGCTCCACCTTAGTAACTTGGCATTTTGCTGGCTGGCTCAATGTAGCCATGTTAAGGGATTGCAGTCTGTAACTACAGTGAATTTCCTTCCATACAGATAAGGCTGAAGTTTCTGCAGTGCCCACACTATGGCCAGGCATTCCTTTTCTACAGCTGCATAGCATTCTTCCCTGGGTTGGAGCCTATGACTGACATATACCACTGGGTGCTCTTCTCCCTCTGAGGAAACCTGGCTAAGTACAGCCCCCACCCCATGGTTTGAAGCATCCACCTGCGCAACCAATTCTTTGCTGTAATCTGGACTGGCTAACACAGGAGGTCCTCCCAAAGCTCCTTTAAGCTACTGGAATGTCTGCTCACATTCTGGGGTCCACACTATCTTATCTGTCTTGTTTTTCCTTGTCAGGTTTGTGAGGGGAGCAGCTATGGTGCTATAATTAGGGGCAAATGTTCTGTAGTACTTCGCTGTCCCTAAGAATGCCCTCACCTGCTTGTTGGCAACACGGGCAGGTCATGCCTGAATGGCTTCTACTTTGGCAGGTTCTGGCCTGGTCTTACCACTCCCCACTCTATATCCCAGGAAGGAGACCTCTGCCTTACCCACCTGACATTTGCTGGGCTTAACAGTCAACCATGCTCTCTGTAGTCTGTCTAGCACCTCCCTGACATGCTGAAGGTACTCTTGCCAGGAATGGCTGTAGATGGCAACATCATCTAGGTAAGCAAGGGCAAAATCACCTGCTCCTGCTAGAATATGATCTACCAGCCTCTGGAAAGACACTGGGGCATTTTAGATCCCAAAGGGCATCTTCATGAACTCATACAAGCCAAAAGGATTTACGAAGGCTGACCTCTCTCTAGCATTGGGAGTCAAGGGTACCTGCCAGTAATCCTTGGTAAGATCAATAGTGGTAAGATACTTAGTCCCACCCTGCTGCTCTAGGGCTTCATCTGTCCTAGGCATGGGATACGCATCTGACTCTATGTGACTATTTAGTTTTCTATAATCCACACAGAACCTGGTGCAGCCATCCTTCTTTGGTACCAGCACCACTAGGGAGGCCCAGGGACTGTTGGACTCCTGAATTATCCCTCGTTCCAACACTTCCTGTATCTCCTCCCAAAGAGTCTGTTTGACTCTCTCAGTCACCCTATAAGGGGCCTGCTTAATAGGCCTTTGGGGTCCTGTATCCACATGGTGCTGCACCAAATGGGTCCATGCTGGTTTTCCAGTGAACATGCCCCCAAACTCCTATAACACTGCTTGGATTTCTTGAACCTGGGTAGGGGATAGCTGCTGGGACATTGCCATCCCTTCCACTGAGGTGTCAATCCGAGCCTCACCAGATCCTTGTAGACTCCTCCTGCCATCCACTGCAAATACTCAGTACAAGGGCCTCCCTATCATGGTAAGGTTTCATCATGTTATCATGGTACAGTTTGTGCCCCTGCCTCCTGCCTAGCAGTTCTAGCATGTAGTTAACATCACTGACCTTCCTTACCACCTTGTAGGTTCCCTCCCAAGCTGCTTGCAGCTTGTTGTCTCTGACAGGAATGAGAACCATTACCTGCTTCCCTACAGCATACTCTCTAGCTCGAGCATTCCTGTCATACCAGACCTTTTTCTGCTGTTGGGCTTCTGTGAGGTTCTCCTGTGGCAAGCACATGAGTTTCCTGAGCCTTGTCCTGAGGTTTAGGACATATGTCTTAACAAACTCCCTTTGAGATTCACAGTCACCCTCCCATTTATCTTGAATCAAATCTAGAAGTCCCCTCACCCTATGTCCATACAGCAATTCAAAGGATGAAAAACCTGTGGATTCCTGGGGCATCTGTAAACAAACAACAGATGGGACAAATATTTGTTCCACTCCCTCTTAAACTGGTCTGCAAATGCCCATAGCATCGTCTTCAGTCTAGAGTTTAACCTCTCAACAAGACCATTGGTAGGGGGTGGTCTTTAGGTGCTTCATCCAACAGTGCTTCCACAGACAAGCCAGCAGGTCTGACAAGAAATTGGCATCTCTGTCAGTCAGTATTTCTTTTGGAAAATCTACCCTGCTGAAAATTTCTAACAAAGCATTTGCCACCTTTTCTGCCTCAATGGATGACAGAGCCACCTCCTCAGGGTATCTGGTAGCATAATCTACTACCACTAGGATATAATTTTTCCCTGGGGAACTTGGAGTACTCAGAGGCCCCACAATATCCAAAGCTACCTTCTGAAATGGCTCCTCAATCACAGGCAAAGACATCAATGGAGCTCTCACCTTGTCTCCTGTCTTGCCTACCTTTTGGCACTGCTCACAGGTCCTGCAGTACACTCTTACATCTCTGTAAATCCCAGGCAAATAAAAGTTCTGCATCCAGCATCACTTTGTATGCTTTATGCTCATATGACCTGCAAATGGAATATCAAGGACTATGGCTAGAAATGCCAGATGGTAGGCTCTGGGCACTACACACTGCTGTATTCTCTCACCCTCTAGCCATCCCTCATGGTCCACTCTCTACACAGTAACCCTTTGTCCCAGCATACAGATTCCCCCTTTCCTTGAGAATTAGGTGCCTCACTGGCTACCTCCCTCAGGCCTTGTAATGTAGAATCTGAGAGCTGAGCCTGTCTCAACTATCTCTTTGTAACCCGTCCCAGCTCCTCTTAAACAGGAAGTCATTTGTTCCCCACCTTGCCTCTGTGGACATTTAATGTTACATGGCCCCACTGGTGGCATTTAAAACATTTAACCCTTGGTCCTGGACATGTACCTGAACTAGTGGCTTCCCCTGTTACTGGTGGACTCCATTGGGGGCAGTCTGGGTTGCCCACCATGGGTTCCCTTAGACCCACAAGCAGCACTGGGAGTCCCTTTCCTATGCATTGATGCCATGCTTGCTAGGTATAGATCTCCCTTCTTCCCTAACTCATCTGCAGTATTGTATTGTCTATCAGCTAACCAGATTCTCATGTCCCCAGGCAAAGGGCTAAGGGTTTGTTCCCTCACCAAAAGGTCTTCCACCCCTTCTGAAGTGGTGACCTGACATCCACTCACCCACCTATGAAAACAAGTGCTTAGTTCAGCAACATATTCACACATACTTTCATCTGCCTTGTGTCTGTGCTCACAAAACATTTTTCCTATAAGCTTCAGGTGTTAACTTAAAGCATTCTAACAAACACATTTTGACAATATTATAATTTAAGCAATCGGTATCAGAAAGTTTAGAAATAGCAGTTACAGCTTTACCATGGAGTAAGGGGGTCAGTAACCATACCCAGAGCCCTTGGTCAACATTATACTGTTCACATACCCTTTCAAACATATGAATGAAACTATTAAAACTATTCCCCTCTCTAAATAGTAGAAGAAATGTACTGACCTTTGTTGCTTCTGAGGTTTGGTTACTCCCTTCCCCATTACCTCCATGACTCTGGTGAAGAGTCAGCATCTCTTTTTCATGTTGCCTCTCTCTCTCATTCTCCCCAGCTTCCAGACACCACAGTTTCTCATTTTCCTCAACCTTTAGATGTTGCAGTTTCTCATTTTCCTCAGTCTCTAAATGTCTCAGTCACCCTGCTGATTCTATTTCCAAACACTTGGCATCCATCTCAAGTCTCTTTAAATTCAGATGGATTTTTAAGTTCTCTGTGGAAAGGTTAAGGTTGAGTTGTCCATTTTCTGAGAGTTCTACATCTCCAAGGCCAGTCTGTTTGTACTCCTAGTTACTATCCTGTGATGCAGCTGTGACTAAAGCTGCAATCATTTCTGCTTTAGTCTGGCTGACATGCACCAGTCCATTAGCCTAGCACATCTCAGCCAAATGACTCCTTGTCAGCTTGCCATACTCCTCTGCTTACATGCTTGCCTGCTCTCCCTGACTCTAAACTAACAAAAAAAAAAAAAAAACAATTGTGATGTGAAACTCTGAATGTTCACTGCGTGGCTGATTGAGAGTACAAACACCTTCAGTGACCACTGTACACAGGCTATAGGAATTCAATATCCACACCACTACAAGCCAATTAATATCTGATATGGCTATCTCACCACCACCAACCAGTTAATATGTGATGTGGATATCCCATCACTGCCACCAATTAATGTGACATGCCCCTGCACTTTACTGTGTGTGTACTTGTCATCCTCCCAATGTGTACATCCCCTAGCTGTTGTCAGTGGTGAGGACTGAGGCTCCTTGATTACTGGGCCAGTGCAGGGACATGAAACTACTACTAATAATATTGTTGTTATTATTATGTCTTGTGAACAAAGCAATGGTGAGTCTATATTGAATTCTCGAAAGCCGACAGTGTTGAATCTGACATTGTCGGCACGAGAATAGCGAAACTGCAGAACATCGAAGAAGTAAACGGAAATTTCCATAAGGAGAGACTTCCATTTACTTCAATGTAGTTTGGTCTCAGAGTTGGTATATTTTAGTAGCGTGGGGGGGGTTCAGGGGGGCTTGCCCCATGCCTACACCATTTAGTTTTTTTTTGTTTGAATTTTTTTTTGGAACATTCGATGTTTTAACAGTTCGATCACTAAGGGTCAACCTTTAGTGATTCGAACTGTTAAATATTCGATGTTCCAATATAGACCCAGCAATGGTACAGTATCTACCTGTCATTTATTTATTTATGAACTTATTTGACATTTGTTTACTGGGAAGGTTCGACTGGGTCAGAAAGAACCCATTTTCAGCAGAGTCCCAGGAAGAAAAGCTCCAGTTACATATAGACATTGCCAATCTTTATAAAGGAATTTTTTTTGTATGAGATACAAGTACAGTACAGAGGACAAAAACATACAGAGAACAACAAGAGTTTCTACACAGAAGAAATTCCTGAATTACAATAAGCAGTTACGTCGATATATGGCAGATGGTAAATATTCATGTTAGTGAAGTAGATATGCAAGTAACAGATACAGAATGAAAGAGATGTAGGTTGCAAGACAGTGTAAGAGAGATACAGTTATGTTTTATCTGGAGAAGAGATTACCCTTGTTCAGAGCAAGGGCCCAGTCAGGAGCTAAGCATGTGTTGTTTCAGTATAGTTTTAAAGGCAAATAGGATAGTTCTCCCTGTTAGTGGAAGAGAGTTCCATGCTTTTTGAATGTAGTGGGAGTACAGGCTATTATTATTTTATTCATTTATTAATTTATTTCTGTATGCTTCTTGACTAGCAGGTCCAAGGCCTTGGGAGAAAAGTTCACCAACGTAGTATTTTCTAACAGAAACTCCACAAAATAAATATGCATATGTAGAAATTAGTATATCCATAATACCACAGAGGAAGTTGCATTATAATGAAGAAAACAGGCATATGTACCAACAGTAATTAAGCAACAACTGAAAAACATTTGCATATGTAAAACTTACACAGTAACAACTGCCCTATGATCTTTGATACATTATGGCTGAAATACTGAAATACACTTGAAGGTCACAAAAAAAAACAATGTAGTACACATATTGTGCTTTAAATACCAGTGCCAGCTCATTGCACTGTTATCTATAAAGAATAATAAATTTATCAGTGGTAAACCAGGCATTCTGTTTAGTAAAGGCAGGGAATGCACAGCTATGCAAAGCATGACAAATGGCAATGGATGAAGGAATGCAGGGACTTTATTAAAGTATCAGAGACTAGTTACAGACATGAGCTGCTTGGTTACTTTATTAAAGTATCAGAGACTAGTTACAGACATGAGCTGCTTGGTTACTTTATAAAAGTATTAGAGACTAGTTACAGACATGAGCTGCTTGGTTACTTTATTAAAGTATCAGAGACTAGTTACAGACATGGGCTACTTGGTTACTTTATTAAAGTATCAGAGACTAGTTACAGACATGAGCTGCTTGGTTACTTTATAAAAGTATATAGTTACAGACATGAGCTGCTTGGTTACTTTATTAAAGTATCAGAGACTAGTTACAGACATGAGCTGCTTGGTTACTTTATTAAAGTATCAGAGACTAGTTACAGACATGAGCTGCTTGGTTACTTTATTAAAGTATCAGAGACTAGTTACAGACATGAGCTGCTTGGTTACTTTATTAAAGTATTAGAGACTAGTTACAGACATGAGCTGCTTGGTTACTTTATTAAAGTATCAGAGACTAGTTACAGACATGAGCTGCTTGGTTACTTTATTAAAGTATCAGAGACTAGTTACAGGCATGAGGTGCTTGGTTACTTTATTAAAGTATCAGAGACTAGTTACAGGCATGAGCTGCTTGGTTACTTTATTAAAGTATCAGAGACTAATTACAGGCATGAGCTGCTTGGTTACTTTATTAAAGTATCAGAGACTAGTTACAGACATGAGCTGCTTGGTTACTTTATTAAAGTATCAGAGACTAGTTACAGACATGAGCTGCTTGGTTACTTTAATAAAGTATCAGAGACTAATTACAGGCATGAGCTGCTTGGTTACTTTATTAAAGTATCAGAGACTAGTTACAGACATGAGCTGCTTGGTTACTTTATTAAAGTATCAGGGACTAGTTACAGGCATGAGCTGCTTGGTTACTTTATTAAAGTATCAGAGACTAGTTACAGGCATGAGCTGCTTGGTTACTTTATTAAAGTATCAGAGACTAGTTACAGACATGAGCTGCTTGGTTACTTTATAAAAGTATTAGAGACTAGTTACAGACATGAGCTGCTTGGTTACTTTATTAAAGTATCAGAGACTAGTTACAGACATGGGCTACTTGGTTACTTTATTAAAGTATCAGAGACTAGTTACAGACATGAGCTGCTTGGTTACTTTATAAAAGTATATAGTTACAGACATGAGCTGCTTGGTTACTTTATTAAAGTATCAGAGACTAGTTACAGACATGAGCTGCTTGGTTACTTTATTAAAGTATCAGAGACTAGTTACAGACATGAGCTGCTTGGTTACTTTATTAAAGTATCAGAGACTAGTTACAGACATGAGCTGCTTGGTTACTTTATTAAAGTATCAGAGACTAGTTACAGACATGAGCTGCTTGGTTACTTTATTAAAGTATTAGAGACTAGTTACAGACATGAGCTGCTTGGTTACTTTATTAAAGTATCAGAGACTAGTTACAGGCATGAGGTGCTTGGTTACTTTATTAAAGTATCAGAGACTAGTTACAGGCATGAGCTGCTTGGTTACTTTATTAAAGTATCAGAGACTAATTACAGGCATGAGCTGCTTGGTTACTTTATTAAAGTATCAGAGACTAGTTACAGACATGAGCTGCTTGGTTACTTTATTAAAGTATCAGAGACTAGTTACAGACATGAGCTGCTTGGTTACTTTAATAAAGTATCAGAGACTAATTACAGGCATGAGCTGCTTGGTTACTTTATTAAAGTATCAGAGACTAGTTACAGACATGAGCTGCTTGGTTACTTTATTAAAGTATCAGGGACTAGTTACAGGCATGAGCTGCTTGGTTACTTTATTAAAGTATCAGAGACTAGTTACAGGCATGAGCTGCTTGGTTACTTTATTAAAGTATCAGAGACTAGTTACAGACATGAGCTGCTTGGTTACTTTATTAAAGTATCAGAGACTAGTTACAGGCATGAGCTGCTTGGTTACTTTATTAAAGTATCAGAGACTAGTTACAGGCATGAGCTGCTTGGTTACTTTATTAAAGTATCAGAGACTAGTTACAGGCATGAGCTGCTTGGTTACTTTATTAAAGTATCAGAGACTAGTTACAGACATGAGCTGCTTGGTTACTTTATTAAAGTATCAGAGACTAGTTACAGACATGAGCTGCTTGGTTACTTTATTAAAGTATCAGAGACTAGTTACAGGCATGAGCTGCTTGGTTACTTTATTAAAGTATCAGAGACTAGTTACAGACATGAGCTGCTTGGTTACTTTATTAAAGTATCAGAGACTAGTTACAGACATGAGCTGCTTGGTTACTTTATTAAAGTATCAGAGACTAGTTACAGGCATGAGCTGCTTGGTTACTTTATTAAAGTATCAGAGACTAGTTACAGGCATGAGCTGCTTGGTTACTTTATTAAAGTATCAGAGACTAGTTACAGACATGAGCTGCTTGGTTGCTGGAGGAGATTTTGTGTAGCAAATACAAAGGAAAATAAAATTGAGTAGACTGATACAACATTCAACAGAATTTTTGGAAGGAATAGTCACAAAAAGTAAATTGATGAGACAGCAAGAAGCAGTGGATATGTTAGAAATGTAGGAGCAGAACACATAAGGGGGAGATCAAGTTTTATGAATTTTAAAAAAGGTTGTTAACGTTGATTATAGGGAATGAGAATAAAAAGAAACAAAAGTATTTACAGAATATTGAAGAAAGTGTATACAGAATAGAAGCCAGGGTAATAAATTATAATGTATGTGTGCATGTGTGTGCGTGTGTGTGCGCGTGTGTGTGCGTGTGTGCGCGTGTGTGCGCGTGTGTATGCGTGTGTGTGCGCATGTGTGCGCGTGTGTGTGTGTGCGTTTATCTGTGAGAGAGACATGGAAGGAGAGCGGGGCATAATTGATGCAAGATGAGGTAGCAATTCAATAGACAGCTATATACACTGGAAATGTATTACCAGCCAGTTGATAATTGAGGACCATTCTGAAACTCTGCTTGGAGGTAAGTTTACTGACAGGAAGTTTCCTTCATCGTTTTGTTATATAGATCATGAAGGCAGAAGCTTAAAACTGCACTCAGTGTCACCAGTTAATATTTGCTCGGTATAGCTTAGAAGCCATGCTACTGCTGCCTATTAATATGCAAAGGACAGTGGCCATGGACTTTTGATTGGATCCCTGCCCCACATAAAAATGATATACATGAGGTGACTGATCTGGCTATCACACACAAGATGCATACACAAATAATGTTCACCCCTAAACAGTTGCAGACAAAGGTCTAAGATTAAAAGCTGAATTGTAAGGTTTGAAGTTAGGCATGGAAAAAGGCAGAGAACACAAGAGTAAAAACAATAAAATTCCTATGTTGGGATTTGTTGTTTCCCTTTACTTTAGAGTTTGTTTTCCCTCAGAATGCAGTAATAGTGGAGACATACTCGGAGCATTGCTTCAAGGACAAGTTTGAAGGTGAAACTGGGCAAAGAGATATAAATCTGAAAATGAGGCTGTCAACATGAAGACAAGAAATGCCAATCAACATGAAATGTGACGTTTTGCCTAAACAGTTTGCAAAAAAGGATACAAAAGGAGAAGCTACAAGTAGAAGACTGGGATACCTGCCGATGTGCTAGGTTTCTTGAAATTAGCCACAACTGTCATTGGCTGTCTTTTTCATGTAAAATCTCAGCACCTCACCCTGAACCCAGTGTCTTACTGTGTTAGTTTACCAACAGTAAAGGTAAATTAGCCTAAACTCTTGCATTCACATATGCAAGCAAATATAAACACACATCCCCGTATATGCTCACTAATTTGCAAGACAGGCAAATAATACCCTTTAGTGTCATAACTCTTTCTTGTTTTCACAGCATTCACTGTCACTTGCCAGACCAGGCAGGTACACTAAGGTTAAAAAACACTATACAATCTTAAAAAATGAAACACCAATGATGTAATATATTATGGTAATTTAGCTAAGAATTCCATCATTTTTTGAAAAATAGTGCCAAAAATTAAAATTTACCATTTCACTGTCATTACTCTTTTGCCATATGTTCGTGAAAATCTACTGCCAATCATTAGCGGACCAGAGTTCCGGAAAAGCCGAAAGACAAACAACAACAACAACACTGGAACACAAAAAGTCACAAGCTTTTGAAACTGAACAAACAACACTCTTTACGTAAAATAGGCAAAACACTTTAATAATCAGATATACAGGTGGATATGTGATTGCACACAGGAGTATTAAATATATTTTAAACAGATAAATGACATTATTAAAACACTAACTAGCTATGTAGTTCTAACACTACTCTAGGTACAAAAATACTAGTATTTGCCTGCCACTACCTAAATTCCTTAATATAAAGAGGTACAGTAAATAGAACTTAGTAATGCAGCGTAGCAGACAGTTCTCAGGTACCATCTTCGAACTACACACGGAACTGAAAATTACTGTCAGCTTGGATTCTATGTGAAGAGAATCATTTCACATGAATGCTACAGGGGTGGCTTGCAATGTATGAACACTGGGATACATAGCAACACAATTCTTTCAGCAACCCCCTTCAAACATCTGATCAAAATGTTTTGACTCTTTCCTGTATGATCAATTCAAATTCTAAGCACTATATCATTTGGGAAAAAAATTGTTATAGCTACATTTGGTGCTGTAATAATGACTGGCAGTAGCTGCTAAGAATCAGAAAGCACAAAGTGCTGCCAGAGAAAGAGAGAGAGAGTGAGTGAGAATGTGTGTGCTTGTGTGTGCATGTCTGTGGTGGTTGTGTATATCTGCAAACAGACACTTTAGTATCTTTGTGATGTGGATATCCCACCACTACTAACCAATATGTGATGTGGATATTCCACCACTGCCAAACATTATGTGACAGCCCTCTACCTCTGGACCAGTAATCAAGGAGCCTCAATCCTCAACACTGGCACCCTTGGGGGATGTTCACTGGGAGGTAACAGGTACACAAACAGTATCTCCAGATGCAGCTCTCTGTATCAAGCACAATCAAAAAGAATTTCCCTTAAGAGCACATTGGGAACATAGTCAGTCCAGGGCTGGTTTCTCCCTTTTTCTACAGATCCCCAGTAAGACTCCCCTGCCCAAGTATCTGACACACACATTCTTTGAGATTTGATGTACACACACACACACACACACACACACACACACACACACACACACACACACACACACACCTGGGAAAGGCTGACATAGGTTTACTAGCTATGCCTCCTTCTGCTCAGACTATAAGGTATTTATGACTGCCACCAGACACTCCTGCCAGCTACCTTAAGGCTCTTCCAAGGATACCCAATATATAAATGAAATTAATATTAATATAGATGGTAGTTTAACCAAGAGCAAGGCTATTAGGAGTGGTCCACACAGAGACACCAAATACATATGCAAGTACTTTCAAAACATAAAGATATCTACAACAATCAGCCACAATCAAAGGTTAAAATATATTTAATAATAAATAATAAAAGAACAAGAAAATACTAAGTATTTACCACCACCACCCCAAACTAAGGAAACCACAGTAAAATACTTTTCTAAAGCAAACTTCACCTTACTTAAGACAGAGGTGGTACGTTTCACAGCCCCCACACTAAAGGATAACGCTGCTCAAGATGCAGAAACCTTTACAAATGCACTCTATGAGCACCTACAAGAATGCATCCCTAGCAAAATGAAGACTCACTCCTCTAAGAGAAGGAAACCAGTTTGGTGGACCCCTGCAATAAACAGGCTATACAATAGGAGGAGGAAACTAGTTCAGAAAGAAAAGCAAATCCCAAGAAGGAAAGACATCCCAGATCAGTATCAGTAAGAAACTAAGGTCCCTCATGAAATCATCCAAGGCTAACTTCAAAAGAAAAATAGCCAAGGATTCAAAAGATAACCACAAAGCCTTCTTTAGCTATGTTAAGAATCTAAGTGGCAACTCGCAGATATGCACTGAACTACTGCAAAATAGCACAAAATATACTGAACCTACTGATATTGCCAACATCCTGGCAGATAGATTCAGTGCAAACTTCACTCCCCTCTCACCTCCAAAAGGGCCCACGACAATACCGGAAAAGTGTAGTGTCCCAAAAATCACAGATGCACAGGTGAAAACAGCCCTTTCAAAAGCCAAAAACACAGCGTCAATGGGACCAGATGGTGTCCCAGGCTGCGTCTTGCACGAACTACAGAACGAACTAACCCCCCACCTAAACATGCTGTTCAACCTCAGCCTCTCCACAGGCTATGTGCCCATAGAATGGCGCATAGCAATGGTTATTCCTCTCCACAAAGGAGGGGCCACAACTGACCCATGTAACTATCGCCCCATAAGCCTGACTCACCTGGTCTGCAAGGCTATGGAGCGCATCATCATGGAACTCATTAACAAAGACATTGGGAACCTCCAAACACTTGACCTGACCCAGTTCAGCTTTGTTAAGGGCAGATCATGCCTCCTAAACCTGGTTGACTTCTTCGAGACAGTCACCAAGGCCATAGACGTGGGAAAGGTGGTTCACACAGCCTATCTTGACCTCGCCAAGGCTTTCAACACCATTCTCCACTTGGGTATTACAGAAAAACTCACCAGCCTGAACATAAACCCCTACGTCACGAGATGGGTTGCCAACTGGCTTACAGACAGAACTCACACAGTAAGAATAACGGGCTCCATGTCTGACTCTAAACCAGTCACAAGTGGTGTCCCGCAAGGCTCGGTCCTGGGACCCCCTACTGTTCAGCATATACTTCTCAGAAGTATAGGCAAACACAGGAGGACTATGGCTAACCAAGTTCGCCGATGACTGCAAACTGGGAGCCATAATTGACTCTCCTGCTGGCACGGACATCCTCCAAAAAGGCCTTACTGAGATGGACACCTGGTGTCAAAGTCATGGCCTCAAGATAAATGCCAAAAAATGCATAGTAATCCCGTTTGGGAAAAACAAAACACCCACGAATTACCACATAGGTGGCAGTGCCCTTAATACAGAAGAGGTAATAAGAGATCTGGGGACCCAGGTAGATAGTAATCTCTCCTTTGACAATCATATTGCCAAAGTAGTTAGGAAATCCTTCAATGTAGCCCATCTTATTACTAAAGGGTTTGCATCTAGAAATAAAGAGGTTATAGTGCCCCTCTACTCGTCACTCATTAGACCCATCATAGAGTACAATGCCCCATTTGGGATGTACCTCACAAGACACTTCCAATAGCTGGAAAGACCACAAAAAGTACCTCACCAAGAGGATTACTGGCCTCAAACATATGTCCTATGCAGCCTGACTGAAAAAACACCAGCTGTACTCAGTGGCATATCGCTTACTCAGAGGTGATCTCTGCCTAACTTACAAACCCATGTCCAACTCAGAATTGATGGACATGCTCACCTAAAGAAATCCAAATCACTGCGAGCCACATGCTCTAGTGAGCTAAACCTCGCCACAACAATAAATAGAACATGCTGGAGGGACAGATTCCTGTCATAGAGACTCCCCATGCTTTGGAACAAAATTCCAAATTACATCAGGCAGAGCCCCTCACTAACACTCTTCAAGAGAAATCTTGACGAGTGGATGGGTAACAGAAAATACACCCCTGGGATCACTTCATTTGCTCTGCTTGACAGAGGAACAGTTAATTAATCAATGGGGCAGTGAATGCTGACACACTCTGGCTAGGCTTATAAATGCCCTCAGGCAGATAGCCTAGTACCTACCTATGAACCTATATATTCACAGTGACACCAGAGTTCAAATCACATTAAATATTTAAAATAACATTGAAGGACAGGCTCAGGCAAATAAAGAAAAACTATCTAAACTAAGCTTCACTATATTCCTGACTGAATCTAAGATAAATATATTATCCGTAATAACCTTACTTCATACAACAAAGCAGATGATGTGGTGAATGATCCTTCTTGTTGTCAGGCCCAAGACAGAATACATAATGCTCTGTCACACTGAAAAACTTCTCAAAATAATATCTAAAATATTACCTTTGGGATAGCTTGCAGAATGACATAATTTCTGGTCATCTGACTTCTAGTTCCCACGCAAGCCCCCATTGCTGGCAGCTGGCAGGATTTAGCACCTACCCATAAAAATATACACAGAAGGGCTTCAGCTCAGATTTGTGGCAGGTGCTGGAAGTCATAAAACAATTGCATAGCTCCATAATTCAAGAGTAGTAATTAGTTCATCCCAAAGACAATACAGAAAGCTTCCTAGTACAGACTTTGTGTCTCTGGCTGCATTGAAACCTGTGAGATAGTGTCTTTACGGCCTCGCCTATAAAGTAATTTAATTTCAGATATATTTTAAAGTTTGCTGGCCTGAGGTTAACCTCCTGAGTTCCAGTTTCCTCTATTAAAACATATACATTTAAACAGTTACAATAGTGCATGTATTTTTCTGTTCTCTCCAGTAGGGCACACTGTAGATACATTTCAACCACAAGCACATTATAAATACCTTTTCAACAGAAATGTCTGTACACATCAGTTTGATATACACATGAAATACAGTTCTAACATGTCTGTAACACCAGCATCTTGTATGACATACAGTTCTAATACATTTGTAACACAAGCATCTTGTATAAATCAGTTTGATATTTGCAAATGACATATAATTACTTGCAAAATTCTAGTTAGCTGTGCTGGCAGTACATGCTTTCATCACAATCTTGCTGCCTTTCATACAGGAAAAAGAAATTACAGTTTCTTTGCAGCTTCTTTACATTTTAATTTTTTTCTGCAGCTTCATAGTAAAATAATGACTTATTTTTTTCCTTTTTATATATTTTCCACAGTTTTCATCCTTGCTGTTTCCGCACTGGGAAATAATACAAGTTTTGCACAGCTTCTGACATTATTTCCCTTTGTAGACCCAAAGTAAGTTTTCTTGGAGCACCTTCATGAAGCATAGCTTGGGCTAAGGGCACATCCCTTTAATTATAATAGTCAGTTCTTTGTTTTTACAGGCTATCTGTATTTGCATTAGTCACCACTTCTGTGTTAGATTGCCATGTTGTAGCTCTGTCTGAGTGGATTACTCTTTTGACTATTAGCCATGTATGACCCTTTAACGGGTCCTGATGTATACCTATTGTGAAATTTCCACCATACTGAGAGGGCTGAAGCTTTTGTTGAACCCTAAGCTATGCACAGAAATTCCTTTTTTATGGTTGCATAAGGCTCTTTCCTGAGTTGAAGTCTGTAGCTGAGAAATTACCAGAGTCTCCTCTCCTTTTCAAGAAACTAAGGTATGTATAGTCCCCAGACCATAGTTTTAATCATCTACCTGTACAAAAAGTTCTTGATTGTTCCAAAAGGTCTAGCTTGCCAAGCCTCCACAAGCTGCTGGAATGCTTGGTCATAGCGAGTTTTCCAGACAACCTTATCTGGTTTGATTTTATGGTTAAGGTCTGTAAGTGAGCACTATACTGAGTACTGTAACTAAAATAATACTAGAATGTGTCCACCACTGCCTAGAAAAGGCACAATATAAATTGTAAAGTAAATAGAATTAACTCAGTGCAGAATATTATATATATTGCCATATACAACAGTTCATGTGTGAATTTAACTTTTATTAATCATTTTGATTTTAAAACAGTGGATATGGCTGAAATTATTTTGAAATTAATTTTTTTTTTACATTTTTTGTTTGGGGAGGACTGGGGGATGAAAATACACCTGTGTTTTGTTCTATTGGCATACTGCACACTGTGATTTGTGGGGAGTGTTGTGTGGTTTTCTAACTCTGTCTTGACAGGGGGATCTTTAAAGCTACCATTTCTAGAATGAAAATATTGGCCCTGAGTGAGCCTAGAATTCAGACAGCCAGGGTAATAACTTTTTCTAAATTAAGTTGCAGTTTGTGGGGTGTATACTATATACAAAAGTTCATATAATGAAGTTAATGTCATGAAATATTAATAGTCTGCTCAGTCCTGTAAAGAGAGACTGGATCTTTGTTCATCTAAAGAAGTTTTGTCAATATATCTTTGCCCTCCAGGAAACACATGCTACAGAGGTAGGGGTCTATAGTCTGGTAGCTTTTTCTTGTTATGAAGGGTAGCCATTTTTTGTACATCATAGTTTGCGGGTTAACTTCATAGCTATCTGGACAGATAAGCATGCTTGTTTTGCAGCTAAGGGAGTTTTACAGGGAGGGCTAATAACTATACCGACAGTTTAGAGTTGAAAGAGTGGTCCTTGGTTTACTTGAAACAACAGAATGTTTAGGAATCCTTCAGCTGAGAAGCATTTTTGTTCATTCTCTGAACTTATGGGGATGATAAATATGACTTTCTATTCTTCTGTGATGAGTACAAGATTTGGACAGGTAAATATTAGGGTATGAATCTGTAGACTATTACAAGCCTAACCAATAACTAGAGGTCAGAATCAAACCTCATACTTTGCATCAGTGAAGAAAAGACCTTAACCATTATGCCAACCCTCTCTCTGATGTACAGAACAGACTCTAGACTTGACTGGATTTTAGTTATGAGGAAACATGAATATATGACTCACAGACTAACAACAGGTTCCATATCACTTTCTGACTATGCAATAGTAATATTGACTTTGAAGCTTCATGATAGCATGTCTTTAAAACACTGTTGATTTAATGTGCTTTGCTGCAAATTACCCTGTTTTGTCAAGTGGTTTCAGAACCTGATAGTGCAATAGGCAGAAAGAGTCCCCAAGAATTAGAATGGGTGTTACATTGGTGGAGTGTGTGGAAAAAACATTTGAAAGCAGTATTAAAAAAGTTATACTGCTAGAAGGAGAAGTGCTCACCTGTTTACTTAGCAAGAATTGAAGAACTGGCTGATATCTCAATAGAGTAAGCACACTTAGGGGGATGACTCTATGCTACCAGAAACTGAACTTCAGAACTTAAACTTGGGAAAGATGGATTCAGAATTAAACTTTAGGGCATATTCTATTAGGCATAGAGAAACCTAGAAATTTCTCCACAATCTCAGAGACAAATGGTTTCAGCAAGCTATAATAGTAAATACTGGGTTACGTAGTTGGTCTCTAATCACTGCAAATTCTTACTGTGTATCACGTATTGCATTGCTGTTTCTGTATGCATATGCCCATTTCCTATAATTATATGTATGCCATGTGACACCCCTAGCTTAGTATAGTAAAACGTACTGCAGACGTCTTATATATTCTCTGTATAGGTGACAAGAATTTATCTTAAGGAGTGGGATGTAATGTATAGTATAGTGTATTTATTTATTTTACATTTATTTTCTGGGAGTGTCTGACTGAGCCAAAAGAAAAGTCCCATTTTCAGAGGAGGCCTATTGAGAAAAGCTCCAAGGTACATATTAAACAGTGATTATCATAGAAAAAATACAATTGGTGTAATACATGGTGATACAATTGAGTTGAAATGAAAGACAGATATAAAAAACATCAATAGTAATACAACTAATTCAGTTGTGATAGTTAACCACCCAAATTACATATGATAATAGTTGCTCCTTAAATGCAAAACATAATAACAAAACAATAAAGTATGTCTGCTTAGAGAGGTGTCGTGGTAGCCTCATCAAGTTTAAACAATTAGAATAAACATATACTTTTATAAGCTATAGATATATTCAAAGGGAAAAGATGCAAGGAAGTAATCATTACAGAGGAAATAATATAGAAAGAACAGTGATAGAAAGATTTCTGTGGGGTCGGCCTGCTGTTGAGCAGGAGCATAGACAGCTTTTATTCAAATGGGACTTGAGAAGAATTTTGAATTTGGAGGGGTTAGCTGTGTAAAGAATGTGCTGGGTACTGCGTTTCAAATTTTGGAGATGTGTTTTGAGAATAAGGCATCTCCATAACTATTATTGGCTTTTGAGGCTTCCAGGAGAAGTTTGTCAGACGAGTGGAGGGTTCTGTTGCTACTGTAGGGCTTTACTAGATTCTTAAGAGCTGGACATTTATGTGGAAGGTAGATGATAGATTGGCAAATTGTGATTTGTTTAAGGTATAGCAGGTTTGGGAGTTTCAACCAGTCAAGTTTGTGATGAGCTGAACAATGATGACTTCTATATGGGAGGTTAGTGGCAAACCTAAGTATTTTGTTGTAGCAGGCTTCTAGCTTATTTAGATTTGTCTTCTTTATATTTGTGAAAATCGGTGAGGCATATAACAGAGTGGATAGTAGATGGCTTTGGGCAATGGATGTTTTGGTATTATGGGTGAGGAATGGTTTGGCTCTATAGAGTGCCCTGAGATTTGTGTGGACCTTTCTGATTGTTTGGGATACATGCAGGTCATAATTGAGGGATTTGTCAATGCTGACACCTAGTAGTTTGGTGTGGTCTACTGGCTCTATTTTGGTATTGTTATCTGTGTAGATGGTTAATGGGATGAGGGGCTGAGATTTCTTTTGTTGGTAAATACCTGAAGTTTGGTTTTATTAGGGTTGAATATTAGTTGGTTGGAGGAAAGATAGTTTTCTACATCTGTAAATGCTTTTTACATTTTATGGAGGAGTTCAGGGATTGACTTGGCTGAGCAGATGAGTGTAGAATCATCTGCATTTTGTATAATGTTAGCTGATGTGGTGGCAGAGTTAAGGTCATTTGTAAAAATTGTAAAGAGAAGTGGGCCAAGTATGGATCCCTGGGGTACACCTACTGAGACTGGTAAAAGTGAGGACATGTCTTGCCATTTAACAGCTCTGTGTCTATCTGAAAAGTAGCTATGGAGCCATGTTAGAGTAGATTGTGAATAGTTTAATGTGGCTAGTTGGACAGAAGTTTTTGGTGTGAGACAGTGTCAAATGCTTTTGACATGTGTAGGAAAACTGATGAGACATAAAGGGCGTTGTTTCTAGAGTGGTTGACTATGTTTGTGAAGCTAAGTAGGGTTGACGTGGTGCTATGATTGGGTCTGAAGCCATGTTGAGTATGTTTAAGTTATCCCATAAGACTAAATGTGCATGCGTGATGTCACATTCTAGTTTGCTCCTGCAGTTGCTGCCATGATGGCAAAGCATGTGGTTGTTGAGTTGAGCAGAAAATGCTACAAAGTGAATCTGAACTCAATGGTCATAATCCTACAGGGTGTACTGTACCAGGTCAGCATGTTAGACAACAAATAGCGTTTGTCTGAGTGTAGTATCCATTCATAACTGGATGACCTTCAGTTGAAGAAATGTTTGTTAAGCTGGTTTGTTCAAGGCTTCAAATGATGAAGCATACCTCAACTTCTTAGTGCAAGAAATCTGGGCAAAGCCTAAAATAGTAGGGGACAAAGGCCCAGATTTAGGGACATAATTGAATTATTGCTCTTATAAATTTAGAAAGCTGCTAGAATAACAGGATTTGTGTTAGCATGCATTTTCTTAAGGATATGAAGTCTTAAACTTAAATGTACGTCATTATTAATGACTTCACTCCTCAGTGATTTACCAAAAAGCCACAAATTTTATGAGGAACAGACCAAAAATACGAGGAAAAACCTGGATATTTTGCAAAAATCTGGACAGTAGAAAAGGTTTGTGGTAAAGGCATGAAGAAATGAGAGCAGAGAATCATGCAGTCCTGTTAGAGAGGATATCATAAGGTTGCACAGTGACCGTCTGAAATTAGATGGTGTGATGAGTACACAGGAGGCTGGGTGAAATGAAAGTACAAGCTGCATGTCTCTTGGTATTGTCTGTCATAACAGCCATGCCCTGTATATCTTATCTTAAGTAGCACAGTCATGTTAAGCTGCAGGAGGTCACAACTATTCCTTACAGGAAAGTAAATTGATGTATATTAAAAGTATTCCATATTCTGCAGCTCTTAATGCAAAGTCTCAATAAAACCACTTAAAGGGACCTCACAACATGCATATATTTCCTCATTTTCCTGTTAAAATAATTTCAGCTACTTCTTCATTATAGCCATTTGTTGAAAAACATAAGCAAATGCACAAACTGATGTGCATATCCAGGCTAAGTTTATCAAGTGAAACTGGTCTGGATGGAGCATCTTCAGTTTTGAGTCTGAAAAGCTGGGTTTAATCCAAATGTTGAGGATCTTTGTTTTTCTCCACTATAAGATTTTTGGAAGAAAAACTGTTATTGTTGAGTATTTTACATATAGTTCTTATTGAGCTGTAAGTGAAAGTACTAGTTTTTTATTTCTCACACAGCTGGGACTATTAAATCACTACAGTGGAAACCTAGACCGACAGATAAACAAAGTGGCCTTGTTTGCTGCCTTGCACTTCCCACTGTTACTCTCCACTCCCTCCTGAGAAGGGCTTCTGTTGTCATTTTCAAAATATTTAGTGTTTCAAGTCATGCCATTTTAGGTTTTATTGTTAGTTTTTCTTTTTTATCCCCATGATGTAAACCAGGCACTTTTACTTCAGCATAGAATTCTGACATTTCAGTTTCTACTCATCAGATTTAACAAAGGACAATAGTGTTTTAACAACTACAATAGTCATTGAAACAAGTGAAATTATTAATCATATGACATTCTCACAAGGTTGTAGGCCCTGTACATTTTATTAAACTGTATTTTACACGAGGCTAGTGGTATATTTAGTACATGAAGTATTGTTATATTTTACACTTCACTTATGTACAATAACAAGACAGAAAATAATTTTTTTCATTGACTTGCAATGGCTTGTCATTTACTTCTTTATTCAGCATAACTGATTTTCAGATTTCTGGGTTTCAGTCCTACATTTAAGTAACGTGAAGTACATATGCTGTTGAATCCACTTTTTTATGAGAGGAAGTTCTGTTGTAATAGTGCAGAGGGAATGTGTCCTAGTGGTTGTGGTTCTACACTGTCTGGCAATTTTTTTTGTTAATTCCATTAAAAACATCTGCGTGGAGTTTTCTGTTTTGTCAGGGGATTGGTACACCATTGCCAGGTCTCTACCGAACACCATAGCCACATAAAGTAATGCAGGATATATTGAGGTGGATTCCAAAAGACACTGGGCACTGGGACAAGATTCTAACAGATCAGGATCAGTGCTGTGAAAGAGCTTCCTCTGAGGCATGAGGCAACCTTGGTCTGGCAACAGACACCCCCCCATACAGATTTGCAATTTGGGGGAGCACACTCAAAGAACTCTGTTCAAACAAGTCACATTATTCAAAAATCCCAGGCTATGGCTACTTTGTAAAGGAGTTAGAGTTATGCTGCAAACCTTTTTCATAATGAGATTCCATTACATACTATGTTAATTGGTCACATTATGCATTTAGGCCACAGTCTGATGTTAGCTTATATGGTTGTGTACCTTATATGGGGGGGCAGGTCCTTATAGAAAACCAAATGGCTGGGCAGACCCATCAGTCGATGAATAGTGATTATAATGGGGGAAAAAATACCTCATTGCAAAAAATGCCTAAGGGATGTCAAATTGCAAAGTAACTATTGAAAGTAGCCATGGACTCTAATGAAAAAAAAAGAGTGAAACAAACATAAACATGGCAACAACAGGAGGAATACTATTAAAGAACAGGAGGAAACGGTATGCTGAGTGAGAAAATAACATAAACAGAGAAGACTATAGACACTGAAGTACTCAAAACACTCTCTTCTAATTTGTTTGAGTTTTTTGAGTATAATGAACCAAGCAAGCAGATCTTGGTCAACCTCTTATCTGGCTGGGGCTATGGATCACACCTGATATTTCAGGTTTGAAATGCCAATTTATACTTGGCACAAGAAATGTGAAAGCATTTCCTGCGATTTTTATGTTATCAATATTAGAGGTAATGCCTCCTGTAACAGCTAGCATGATTTCTCATTTGTTTGTGTCTTTCGGCTTTTCCCATTTAGGGGTCGCCACAGCGGAACTCCAGTCTGCTAATGATCGGCAGTAGAGTTTTACGTGCTGGCTTGCCGGGCCTAACGCACAACCTTCAACGAAGGAATGCCTGTTCATGCATGTCGACACACAGAAGACGCTCTAACTGAGAATCAAACGGGCAACGTCTAACTGTGAGGCGGCAACGCTACCACAGCACCACCACCGCAGTAGCATGATTTCTCATTTACATATGTGAAATGATGTACTTTGGTAGCCACCTTTCAGAACAAAGCTTTACCCCAAACAAAAACTGTTTTGGAACCCAGTCCACTGCTAGCACCTTTCTTCCCTCAGTGAAGCTTCACTGCTTTGGAGGAGGATGTCAGGAAGGGCAGCTGCATGCCTTTGTATACAGACACCACCTGGTGGCTAAAGATATTAGTCAAGCAGTGCCATCTGATATTTTATGGTCAAGACGGTGTCAGCTGGTGGCATTGCCAAAACATGTTACCTTTTTATTTTTATTTTTCATTTTTACCATTATTATCACCACTATTCTTGTAATTGTTTTCTATTTTTATGTTATTTTTCTTTTCTGGTATTTGTGAAACAGATTAGCAAGGAGGAAGTAAGGACAGCTATGAAGAGAATAGGTTCATAGGTTCATAGGTAGGTACTAGGCTATCTGCCCGAAGGCATTTATAAGCCTAGCCAGAATGTGTTGGCTTTTGCCACCCCCTTAGATTAGTTACCTGTGCCTCTGTCCAGCAGAGCCATTGAAGTGATCCCTGGGGTAAACCTTCTGTTTCCCATCCACTCGTCAAGGTTTCTCTTGAAGAGGGTTAGCGAGGAGCTCTGCCTAATGTAGATTGGAATCTTGTTCCAGAGCGTGGGAAGTCCCTGGGACAGGAATCTATCCCTGCAGTGTATCCTATTTATTGTTGTGGTGAGGTTTAGATCCCTGGAGCGTGTGGCTCGAGGGGATATGGTTTTCTTTAGGTGGAGCATGTCCATCAATTCTGGGTTGGACATGGCCTTCTTTGCCAGGCAGAGATCACCTCTGAGTAGGCGGTATGCAACCGAGTACAGCTGGAGTTTCTTCAGTCGAGCTGCATAGGGCATCTGCTTGAGTCCAGTGATCCTCCTGGTGAGGTACTCCTGTGGTCTTTCCAGTTGTTGCAGGTGTCTTGGAAGGTACATGCCAAATGGGGCATTGTACTCTATGATGGGTCTGATGAGTGATGCGTAGAGGGGCCCAATGACCTCTTTCGATCTGGATGCAAACCCTTTTGTGATTAGGTGGGCCACATAGAAGGATTTCCTAACCACTTTGGCAATGTGATTATCAAAGGAAAGGTTACTATCTACTTGGGTCCCCAGAACCCTTATTATGTCTTCCGTATTTAGGGGGCTACCACCTATGTGTTAGTTTGTGGGTACTTTGATTTTTCCAAAGGGGGTGATTATGCATTTTTTTGGCATTTAGCTGGAGGCTGCCATAGTTTTGATGCCAGGTATCTGTCTCAGTGAGACCCTTTTGGAGGATGTCTGTGTCAGCTGGAGAGTCAATTATAACCCCTAGTTTGCAGTTGTCTGCGAACTTGGTCAGCCATAGTCCTCCTGTGCTTGCCTGTACCTCTGAGAAGTATATTCTGAACAGGAGGGGTCCTAGGACTGAGCCCTGAGGAATGCCACTTGTAACCGGTTTAGAGTCAGAAGAATGAAGAATGGAAAGGCTGTTGGCCCAGATGACATACCAGTGGAAGTATGGAGGTGCTTAGGAGAAATGGCAGTGGAGTTTTTAACCAGATTCTTTAACAAAATCTTGGAAAGTCAGAGGATGTCTGAGGAGAGGAGAAAAAGTGTTTTGGTACCTATCTTTAAGAATAAGGGTGATATGCAGAGCTGTAGTAACTACAGAGGGATAAAACTGATCAGTCACAGCTTGAAGTTATGGAAAAGAGTAGTGGAAGCTAGGTTAAGAAGGGAGGTGATGATTAGTGATCATGCCGGGAAGCAGCACTACAGATGTGATGTTTAATCTGAGAATGTTGATGGAGAAATATAGAGAAGATCAGAAGGAGTTGCATTGTTTATTTTGGACTTAGAGAAAGCATATGACAGGGTGCCTAGACAGGAGTTGTGGTATTGTATGAGGAAGTCGAGTGTGGCAGAGAAGTATGTAAGAGTGGTACAGAATATGCATGAGGGTAGTGTGACAGTGGTTTGGTCTGCAGTGGGAGTGATGGATGCATTTAAGGTGGATGTGGGATTACATCAAGAATCAGCTCTGAGCCCTTTCTTATTTGCAGTGGTGATGGACTGGTTGACAGATGAGATCAGACAGGAGGCCCCGTGGACTATAATGTTTGCAGATGACATTGTGATCTGTAGTGAGATTAGGGACCAGGTTGAGGAGACCATGGAGAGGTGGAGATATGCTCTAGAGAGGAGAGGAATGAAGGTCAGCAGGACTAAGACACAATATATGCATGTGAATGAGAGTGAGGATAGAGGAATAGTGAGGATGCAGAGAGTAGAGTTGATGAAGGTGGATGAGTTTTACTTGGGATCAACAGTTCAGAGTAATGGTGAGTGTGGAAGAGAGGTGAAGAAGAGAGCACAGACAGGATGGAATGGGTGGACAAGAGTGCCAAGAGTGATTTGTGACAGATGGGTACCAGTAAGAGTGAAAGGGAAGGTCTACAAGAGGGTAGCGAGATCAGATATGTTATATGGGTTGGAGGTGGGGGCATTAACAAAAAGGCAAGACGTGGCAGAGTTAAAGATGTTAAGATTTGCACTGGGTGTGACGAGGATGGACAGGATTAGGAATCAGTATATTAGAGGGTCAGCTCAGGTTGGACGGTTTGGAGACAAAGCCAGCGAGGTAAGGTTGCATTGGTTTGGACATGTGCTGAGGAGGGATGCTGGGTACATTGGGAAAAGGATGCTAAGGATGGAGCTGCCAGGTAAGAGGAAAAGTGGAAGGCCTAAGATAAGATGTATGGATGTGGTGAGAGAGGACATGCAGGTGGTTGGTGTGACAGACCAAGATGCAGAGGACAGGAAGAAATGGAAACAGATGATCTGCTGTGGTGAGCCCTAATGGGAGTAGCTGAAAGAGAAGAGAGAGAGGATTTGAAGCCGAACTGGATATTTTGCTTTGACTGACTTTGAAATTGTTAGGCAAGGATTTTAAAACTCTTTGCACCTGTTTTTTTTCTCTCCTGCAGCACAGCTACAGTTTTAAAACATTTAACAATTTTTCCTCTTGTTGTGCTCAGTATGATGCTGATACAATGATTTTGAGTGTCTCTATCTTTCATTTTATTGGACAATCTTATGTTTACAATTTTTTATCGATATTGTCCATTTTAGCAAAACCATTTGACAGCAAAGTTCAGTGACAGTTTTCAGCAACAGTTTCAAAAGTGAGGACCAGTGTTTGACTTAAGCCCCTAAATATAGAGAAATACCTGTGTATATAAGGACTCACTCCAAGACACTATAGATGAAGGTTTTACAGTAATGATTCACAAAATAATTATACAGTACCAAAAATCCTTAAACTGATACAAGCACTCAACTCTCCTTGTTAATAAGGAGAAATTAATCGTAGGCACTAAACAGCCTTTAATTGCAAAGTACCTTGCAAAGGTAAGGGAAAACAGCTCTTGTACTTTACAAAAAAGCACCTAAACAGGCATGTCCAAGGGTCAGCTTCCAGTGATTTCTCCTGTCCACCTGGTGAATCTGGGTATACTGGGGCAATGTAGCAACTGCCTCATGTACACAGACAACCCTCTCCTCCTACCACCCAACACTACAACTTGCGAGAGATGCACTTACATAGCCAAACTGGAAGCAAAGCTCTCTCCAGCCAAGATTGTGCTACACAGTCAAGAGGAGAAGGTTAACACCTGCACTAAACCTCAGGCAACACATAGCCCTTCAAAACCCACACCATCAACACCCACACATAGCAACACTAAACCCACATATGCGGAGGCCCTTAACATTAACCTGCCCAAGCAACAAGGACCTCCAAAGCTGAAACGCAAACAAACACCAGTCACAACCAAAGTGACACATAGTTCCCAACACCAGTGTGCCACCCAACAACAGCCCCTAAGGCAAGACAACGTACCCAACACTTTAGTTATAGGTGACTCTATAGTCAGGCATACTGATGTCCCACCCACCAGGCTGAACAAAGAGAAAATTACAGTCAGCTGCCTGTCGGGTGCCAGGATCCACTACATAATGCATGCACTCAAGTCACTCCACAACAAGTACAAATATGACCCTCTCATTGTCCGTGTTGGAGTGAATGACTTGAGACGTACCTCCCTGGACTACATGAAAAGAGACATGGAAGCGCTCTTGGATCATGTGGCCCAGGCAGGTATGACTCTAGTCCTGAGTAGCATCCTGCCTTCACCCAGAATGATACCACAGTATAAGGACAAAATGATTGACTTCGACAATTGGCTAAGCTTCTGGTGTCATTCAAAGGAGATCCAGTATCTGTCTGCCTGGGATGACATGATTGACAAACCACGATGCTTTGCCAGAGATGGTCTGCACCTGTCACTCCTGGGATTCAGATTACTGGCTAAAGCCCTTGCCATCCCTATAGTGCCTTTTTAGGCAAGGTTCAAAGGACAAAATCACCACTGTAACAGATACAAGCATGCAAAATCTGAAGGTAATGCTACTCAATACTAGAAGTCTAAACCTCAAAATGCACTCTCTTGAGGCACTCCTAAAAATGGAGAACATTGATATCTGTGCGGTAACTGAGACCTGGTTCAAGGCTCCAGAGAGCACCCCTGGAATACCAGGCTACAACTCTTACCACACTTTTCGGCCACCAAACCAAGACCGAAACACTAAAGGTGGAGGAGTGTCCATATTCACTAAGGATATTCACACCTCCAGGCTAATTGCCCAACACAATGCATTTGAAATTCTCCAGGTGCAACTAACACTAGATAAGACTGCAATCCAAACTGTAGCTTGCTACAGATCCCCCACCATGCCCCAAGATTCTCACTACACCTTTCTAAACATAATGGAAATTTGTAAGATACAACCAAACACCCTAATACTGGGTGATTTCAACTACCCTGCCATTAACTGGGAAAACTACTCCGGTACCAACAACTTTTCTAAATGGTTCTTGGAATTCATAAATTCCAATGCCCTGGATCAACTAATCCATTGTCCCACCAGGGGCACCAATATCCTAGACCTGGTCATTACCAACATGGGAGATAGAAGCTCCACACCAGTGGTAACCCCCTCATTGGTCAGGTCTGACCATAAGCAAATCACCCTTGACATCCACATCCCACCCCACCCCCCAGTAAGGAAACCTCCGTAAAAAACTTCTCCAAAGCCAACTTCATGCTACTCAAGTCTGAAGTGACAAACTTCATGTCATGACACCCATGCAGACAGGAGCTGAAAGTTCAACTGCTGAATCCTGCCCTAAGGCACTGTACAAGCATATCCACTCGTGCATGAATCGTGCCATCCCAAATAGAACAAAGACGCTCTCCTCCAAAAAAAGGAAGCCAATCTGGTGGTCCCCTGCTGTAAACAAACCATACAACCAAAGAAAGAAACTGTTGCAGAAAAGAGAAAAATCCCAGGATGCAAAAAACTCCCTTACCAGCCTCAGTAAGAACCTGAGATCCCTTATAAAATACTCCAAAGCTAGTTATGAAAGTAAAATTGCCAAAGATTCCAAAGATAACGACAAGGCATTCTATAGTTATGTCAAGAATCTAAATGGCAATGCTTAGATATGCTCTGAGCTACAACAGAATGGCATTAAAAATACTGATCCCAAGGATATTGCCAATATCCTGGCAGATCGATTTAGTGCCAACTTCACCCTCTCTCACCCCCTAAAGGGCCCATCTCAATACCAAAAGATTGCCAAATTCCGGTAATCATGGCCACACAGGTAGAAACCGCACTCTCCACAGCTAAGAATACAGCACTCATGGGACCAGATGACATCCCGGGCTGTGTACTACATGAGCTACAAAATGAACTGGCACCTCACCTAAGTGTCATGTTTAATCATAGCCTCACCTCAGGCTTTGTGCCCACTGAGTGATGCACAGCTACAGTTATCCCACTCCACAAGGGGGATCCACCTTGGATCCTGGGAACTGCCGTCCCATCAGTCTGACGAGCCTGATCTGCAAGGGCATGGAACGCATTATTATGGAACTTATAAACAAAGACATTGGCAACCTTCAAACACTGGACCCCACCCAGTTTGGGGTTGTGAAGGGCCGATCTTGTCTTCTGAACATGATTGACTTCTTCAAATCAGTATCCAGAGCTGTGGACAAGGGTAAGGCAGTCCTCACAGCCTATCTGGACCTCACCAAGGTCCATGACACCATCCCCCACTCTGGAATCATAGATAAACTTACTAAGCTGGGCATAAATCCCTACGTCACTCGATGGGTTGCCAACTGGCGTACTGACAGAAACCAGATTGTAAAAGTAGCCGACTCCAAATCCAGCTCCTGACAAGTGACAAGTGGAGTACCTCAGGATTTAGTCCTGGGACTGCTCTTGTTTGGCACCTACTTCTCTGAAGTACAGGCCAACACTAAGGGACTCTGGCTAACAAAGTTTGCAGATGACTGCAAACTGGGAGCCATTATTGAATCCCCAAATGATGTGGCTATTCTACAAAAGGGCCTTACAGAAACAGATGCTTGCTGCCAGAGTCATGGGCTCAAGCTTAATGCCAAGAAATGTATAGATATCCCCTTTGGGAAAAGCCATGTACCCATGAATTACCGCATAGGTGGCAGTACACTAAACACCGAAAGTGTGATGACAGACTTAGGGACACAGGTGGACAGTGGTCTCACCTTCGATAACCACATCATCACAACAGTCAGGAAATCCTTCTATGTGGCACACCTCATCACTAAGGGCTTTTCATTCAGAAAAAAGAGGTCATTGTCCCACTGTACTCATCCCTCATTAGACCCATTATAGAGTACAATGCCCCATTTGGTATGTACCTCACAAGACATCTGCAACAGCTGGAAAGGCTGCAGAAATACCTCACTAAAAGAATCACAGGCCTCAAGCAGATGCCCTATGCTGACCGTCTAAAAATCTCCAGCTATACTCTGTGGCATATTATCTACTCAGAGGCGATCTCTGCTTAACATACAAGGCTATACATAATTGTTCTGGTTCATAGATTAGTACTAGGCTAACTGCCCTTGTGGGCCATTTCACACCTATCCAATTACCCCATGTGAGAATCAAACCTTGCACTTTGTATCTATAAGGTAAACACCTTAACCATTATGCCATCCTCAAACCCTGAGCTGTTGGATATGCTCCACTTAAAGAAATCCCAATCCCTCAGAGCCACATGCTCCAGGGATCTAAACCTTGTCATCACAATGAACAAAACCTGCTGGAGGGATAGGTTCCTGACCCAGCGACTCCCCATTCCCTGGAATAGACTGCCCGTACATGTCAAGCAGAGCGCCTTCTTGGTGCTCTTCAAAAGGAACCTTGACAATTGGATGGGAGAAAGGAAATTCACTCCGGGGATCACGTCAGTCACCCTGCTAGATAGGGGTCCAGGGAAGTAAATATTGTGGGAAGAAATATCCAGGGTTATGGTTAGGCTTGTATAGGCCCTAGGGCTGATAGCCTAGTACCAACCTATGAACCTACGAAAACAGGTCCTACTCAGGCTTCAGGCCATTCTTGTAAGTCAAACTTAAACTTATAATTCACAACAAAGCAAAATTATCTAACAAATTGGTCTGTACCAGTCTCTTGTCTCTCAAACATGGATACCATTTCTTGAATACTCTTCCCTTCTGCAATGTTCTGCGTCTCTAGCCATTGAAGATTTTCTAGTTTCAATGAGTTTTGGATTTTATGCAAGGTTCATAGCTTCAGTTGTTGTCAGAAAGTGATGGGCTTATGTATGGCACCATATGCTGTGATTCTGTACTGTTGAATCTTAGACACATATATTCAACTGAAAAATCAAGCTGGGTTTAAATCTACAGTTATATATCACCAGTTTATTTACTGACTGCTCTGTACTGCCTTAGTTTTACAAACTCTGTGGGCAGAGATTGTTTGAATGGAACATTAAAGCTGATTCACTGTCTTCATTTAAATAAACTGTAGTTCTAGGCTTGTGACTCAACATTTTCACTCAGTACAAAATCATATACTTCATCTCCCATTTTATTTATTTATGAATTATAATTTATGTATGTACTAATGCATTTCTTCTTCTCTTATTTAATTTATATCCCTGACTTGAATTTCTTTACTTATTGTATCGTTTTTAATTAAACTGTTGTGTGTACATTGCTTAAGCTCATAAACACTTTAATAAAGGTAAGACTGAAATTGAAAGGGCATTAGTACAAGAAACTATATTTCAGTTGGCTAAGATTTATTTTATTTATTTATTTATTTCTACTTTTGTTGACTGGGTTAGTTCTGCTAGACCAGTGGTCTCTTTTTAGGGGAGATGATAAAAGTAAGAAGGCAGGGGTCTGTTGGTCAACAGAAGGTGTTGCTGGGCAGAAGAATGAATTACCCTTTTCCACACCAGAATGGACCAGACATTGAACATTTCAGTGTCGGAGCACCATCACTCCTGATAATGCAGAAGGCCTTGAAATCAATGAGAAATAAATGCATCAAATAAACTTTTCTACTTTGCCGTTAAGATAGCAGCAGGGTCTTCTATTCAGGCACCACTAGTGGCCACAGGGAGTAGTGAAACAAGCATCTCCTGAAGCATGTAAAACATAGTAGTGTCTTTTCAAGATAATTTGTTGTCACTCAGTCTGTATTTTTAGAGTAATTCTTACACTTTGGTGAAGGGAATCATTAATGTGGCAGGGAAGTATCTAGAAGAGAAACTTTCGGATGATCGGAAGGAATGTGAACCAGAGTGAAATAGAATCACAGGACCAAGCCTCAATAATGGACATATCTCTGCCAGTGACAGTCTTTCTATTATCATCACAGATTACAAAGACCCGTAAACATACCCATGTAGAAACAGGTTGTCATCTAGGGGCTGTCATACAACCACCTTCAAGAGTTATAAGAGATGATGGCCTGCACTACAAGAAGTAAAGAGTCTGATACTGAAAACAAACTGAAGCAATGGTCTCTGCTAGTTTTTGCCCAATGAAAGAGGCTAGAGAAAGAGAGAGACTTGGAGACTTTTCTAGACCCCCAGACAGCCAATAACAGTTACTGGATCCTGTGATTACCTAAAAGTATGATGATAAGGTGTCACAAAACTTTAGATATGAAACATTCTCAGCTATTAACATTTCTGCAGAGCTTGGTCTAAGTGTCTCACAAAACCATAAGTTAAGTAAGCTGCATACAAACACATTTTTATTAACATATAACAGCCAACATAAAATCCTGTATGTTCAATCTGCTGACCAAGGGAAATGTCTATTACAAAATATATAAAGAACATTACAGATTACATTGGACACTTGATCCAGAATATGACAAGAAAGAGGATGAGGAAGATTTTTACTTAATCATTTTATTCATAGGTTCATAGGTTCATAGATTAGTACTAGGCTAACTGCCCTTGTGAGCCATTTTAAGCCTAGCCAGTTACCTCATGTGAGAATCAATCCCTGCTCCTTGTGTGTATAAGGTAAACATCTTAACCGTTATGCCAACCTCCCACCCCAAACTGTTGATGGTTCATAGGTTCATAGATTAGTACTAAGCTAACTGCCCTTGCAAACCGTTTCAAGCCTAGCCAATTATCCCTTGTGAGACTCAAGCCCTGCACCTTGTGTTTGTAAGGCAAACACCTTAACCATTAGGACACCCTCCCACTTGTTCCCTCTGCCAGTTGAACACGAGCCCCATCCCATCCAATCAGCTCATTCGTTTCCCATCACTAAGGCAAGAGTTGAATTATACGGGCCATCATTCAGACAGCCATCCAGGGTGGTTTGGATTTATATTTATTTGTTTATTTCTTTTAATTTTGTGGCCCTGTACCTTGTGCATGCTTGGCAAAGCACTGTGCAGGGGATGTGCAATGGGCTGATCGTGAAGGATATCTTGCCTCCTTCACAAGGCGCATTTTCTTCAAGCAGTTCTTTCTGTCATCTCCAGATAATGGAAGGTGATTTCCCTAGTCTTCATCAGGGAAATCTCAACTTCCTCCTGGGCTTTCAAGGGTCCATAACTATCTACATATCCCCCAAGAGAAGCAGATGTACCACACAACTTTACTCTTCCATTTCTCTGCCTGTCTCTTCCAGTTCCAGAGCTGTTACTCCAATACTGATCACCTGGGACAGAGTCATGGTTCCATCCCTCTATGCCGCAGAGCTAGGTTTATTTAATCATTTGTTAACCATCTAACTTGAACCCTATAGATCCATTTCAGCTACAATGGCAAAGGTAAATATAGTATTCACAGAAATTTTGAAAAGTAAATTAACCATCATGCCTATGGAAGGAGACCAGAGTACCTGGGAAAAAAAACTACACAGATACAAGGAAAATGTGTTAACTGCAAACAACCAGCCACCAGTATTGCGTTCTAGATCCTGTAGCTGTGACACAATGGCACACATTGCTGCATTGGTGTACTCTCATTAGGCAAAATTAACCTTAACTAAAGGTTATTAACCACTTAACCTTCATGACTCTTTCATGATAAAAAATGGATCACCTATGAATCTATCTTTTCACTTAAATCTACTTATTCACATCTCAAAAAATCATTTCTTAATACCAAGCCACGCGTTACAAAATGCATCTGTATCAAAAATAACTGTCTATCAAAAATCACCTTTAGGATTTGATCTTGCAATACGTAAACTTGTAAAGCCAGGAACCATGTGTAGTAACCCAAACCCCAAAACACAGCCCCCCCCAACTCAACTTACATTACCAAATGCCAGCAGATTAGTTCCAAAAAACTCAATATAGCATTTTTTAATATATGCAACATTAATAATAAATGCACACTTCCAGAAATATGGCTAGCAAACACACAACCTGTCTCAGAAACATGGATTAAGGACAATTTCTGCCCTTCTTTGTGTTTACAGAACAATTGCATCATGGCCTACAATCTTAGTCCTGGTACCAGGGCTGGAAGAGGAGTAATGCCCTTAGGTTAAACACGTCTCTCTTACATTATCTCCTCAACCAGTGATGAGTCAAGGGCCATATGAGTGATAGGGCCCTAGACTTGGCTTTGTGTCCTCTAATTTTGGGGGATCACACTCATCTTTACATAGCAGCAGTATACACTACCCTCCTCTATTAATTATATTCAACAAACAATGCTAAAAATGTTTTCAAAATGCTTCCCAAAACCACTGTTATCTTAGAGGAATTTAATTTTAATGATACAAGCCCCAGTGTTAAACAACTAACCAAAATGCTGCAACAAAACAATCTAAAACAATTGGTACAAAATCCCACAATACCTAATTCCTCAAACAGTAATAATGACTGCACATTACACATGCTGTTAACTAACATTAAGCACAGGTGCACTGGAACTGAGATCCAACCTAACACCTCACTGGTGATCACTGCCTTGTTTTCTAAACACAGTCCTTCAAAACACTAATAGTACTACATCAGATAATAATTGAGGAAAGGCTCTTCCCACAATTCTAGATATTTGTCGTGAATCCATTGACTGGACTCCATCGTTTACATTAACAGATCCCACCCAAACACTGGAATTCTTCATCTCTACCCCAGTATAAATACAAAACTCTGTCTTCTCAAAGACTTGTAGAAGACGGAAAAAACATATTTGCCCGAGGCTCAACTCAGACATTATTAAAATAATGACAGAAAAAGACCAGCCTTGAAAATCTCGGAAACACATTCCTTCAAATAAGGAATCATACCAGGCACACCTAACCTGCAAAACAAAAAACAAAAAAAACAAAAAAACAACTAGATTAGCAACTAGTATAACTAAAGTCCAATACTTAAAACAGACTGCTAGTGTGAACAGGCCCAAACACTTTTGGAATTAAATAAAAAGGTTAACTGGAAGTATCACTGATGCTACCCCTTTCAAAAGCAACTCCACAATAAACCTTGCTAATGACTATAACAAAATCTCATATGATCCATTAAAAACTATAAATTACAGCTTCCAGAACAACAACCCTAACACTCAAAATACAGAAAGTGGCACCTAGCCTCAACTCTGTCCCTTGGCTGAATATGAGCTACTTTCTACTTCTCTGAAATAGATGACAAGGATACCAAAAAGGAATTGCAGAACATTAATTCCTCTCCATCCAGAAGTGTCTTGCTTCACTTTACATTTATTACAAATGCTGCAAATAAGATCTCCAAACTCCTCAATCATATTTTCAATCTATCTTTCCTAAGAGGGATACATCCGTCTCCTTTTAAGTACTCCATTATTATCTCTCCCTCCCAAAAGTTCCCGCTGCCAAGGATCTAAAAGACTACAAATCTATCTCTAATTTCTGTACCATTGCAAAAAATCTCAGAGAAACTGTTATATAAACAAGTGTTGAAGTACATTAACAGCTATGGCTTAATCTCAGTCTGCCTGCTTGGATTCCATAGAGCATCTATAACAGCTATGGCTTAATCTCAGTCTGCCTGCATGGATTCCATAGCACATCTGTAACAGCTATGGCTTAATTTCAGACTGCCAGCGTGGATTCTATAGTGCATCTATAACATCTATGGCTTAATCTCAGACTGCCTGCATGGATTCCATAGTGCATCTGTAACAGCTATGGCTTAATCTCAGTCTGCCTGCATGGATTCCATAGTGCATTTATAACAGCCATAGCTTAAACTCAGACTGCCTGCATGGATTTCATAGTGCATCTATAACAGCTATGGCTTAATCTCAGTCTGCCTGCATGAATTCCATAGTGCATCTATAACAGTTATGGCTTAATCTCAGACTGCCTGCATGGATTCCAAAGTGCATCTATAACAGCTATGGCTTAATATCAGACTGCCTGCATGGATTCCGTAGTGCATCTATAACAGCTATGGCTTAATCTCAGACTGCCTGCATGGATTCCATAGTGCATCTATAACAGCTATGGCTTAATCTCAGACTGCCTGCATGGATTCCATAGTGCAATTATAACAGCTATGGCTTAATCTCAGACTGCCTGCATGGATTCCGTAGTGCATCTATAACAGCTGTGGCTTAATCTCAGACTGCCTGCGTGGATTCCATAGTGCATTTATAACAGCTATGGCTTAATCTTAGACTGCCTGCATGGATTCCATAGTGCATTTATAACAGCTATGGCTTAATCTCAGACTGCCTGCGTAGATTCCGTAGTGCATCTATAACAGCTATGGCTTAATTTCAGACTGCCTGCGTGGATTCCATAATGCATTTATAACAGCTATGGCGTAATCTCAGACTGCCTGCATGGATTCCATAGTGCATTTATAACAGCTATAGCTTAATCTCAGACTGCCTGCATGGATTCTGTAGTGCATCTATAACAGCTATGGCTTAATCTCAGACTGCCTGCTTGGATTCCATAGTGCATTTATAACAGCTATGGCTTAATCTCAGACTGCCTGCATGGATTCCATAGTGCATTTATAAGAGCTATGGCTTAATCTCAGACTGCCTGCATGGATTCCATAGTACATTTATAACAGCTATGGCTTAATCTCAGACTGCCTGCATGGATTCCATAGTGCATTTACAAGAGCTATGGCTTAATCTCAGACTGCCTGCGTGGATTCCATAGTGCATTTCTAACAGCTATGGCTTCATCTCAGTCTGCCTGCATGGATTCCACAGTGCATTTATAATACTTCCACGGTAGTGTTCAATGTCACCAACAACATGTGCTGCAACATTAATAATGGTCTCATAACTGCTGGACTGTTTGTTGACATGACTAGATCATTTGAAAACGTCAGTCACAAATTGTTACTAAACAAACTAAAAAGATTTAACATTGGTGATAGTACTATTCAGTGATTTAAAAGTTACCCAGCAGATGACCCTTTCAAGTACGTTGTAACACTTATTGCTAAGACAAAGGAATCCTGAATAACGGAGTTCCAAAGGTCTTTGTTTTTGGGCCAGTTCTGTTTTCTCTGTTTATAAATGATCTCTCTAATGAGTTTCCAGCACTTGTCACACTATATGCAGATGGCATCTTACTACTTACAGCCAACAAATTCACCCAGAGCAGCAACCCCATTTACAAAAAGCTCCTCTGATCTTTGTAGTTGGCCCAGTGCAAATAAGCTTTTCATAAATCTTAACTAAAAAAATGTCATGCTATTTTCAAAACTACAAAAAAAATGTAATAGAAATCAAAATAAAGGATAACCAAAGCAATATCATCCCCAGCATTGCTGAATGCTCATACTTAGATCATACTCTAGAACCTTTACTTACATTCACTGCTCATACTGATATTATTAGTAACCATTTGAAATGCTGTGACCCACTAGAGTGAGTTCCAAAACATTGAGGTTGAATGCTGAAAAAACAAATTTACATATGTTAAGTCTGAGATGACCATTTCTCCGAATATTCCCTTTTCTCTGAGGTATGGTGATTTCGGAGTTAATATATATTAGTTTGTGGGGTGCAGTAGGGGGCTTACCACCTGTAAAAACAAAAGTAAAGGAGAAGGGCAACGTTTGAGATCTGCTGTTTTCCTGTACTTTTCATCTTTTTTTGTCCTGTCATCAGTCAGCATTTGGAAACCTTGCTGCAAGATTACACATCTTCTGTCACCTGTACCCACAGCCGCTATACCTAAACATGTGCTATTACCTAACCTTGAATACTGTCTACCAATAATAACCCTTCAGTTATCATATGACGCACAAAGAATCTAAATTACAGAAAGTAAAATGTTTAGATTTGCACTGCTAGCGAGCTCCCAAACTCATCACTGTCACTCAAAAAAAGAAGGTTTAGTGGCTCCCAGTCTGCTAGTGAGCCACTAATTTCCTCAGCTCCTTACTATTTAAGATTACGAAGCTAGGATACTGCCCCCCTCTAAGAGTAAATCTCCAGTTGAAGCAACATGTTTATTTCCTCCAGGACAGTCAAACTTGACTGTTTAACACTTATTCAATTTGTCTTTAAAAGTGCAGCAGGTAAGAAAGCCTTCGCCTTCCCAGGTACCTGCCATCTGCAATCATCTTTCATGGGAAATAAAAATTCCTGATATGCTGAATGAAAGCAATAGGTGCTCACTTACACAAGTAAACCATGTCCACTTGTTTCAGGGACAGTAGTTGAAAGGAAAATAACTACATAATAGACTTAACTATCATGCAACCAATATGTCACAATGAACTACTATTATTTCTGCAACACTGTGCACATTGCTGAAATAAGATTGCATTCTATTATTACTACATACTGTATGTCTCTATGTTACTCTCATTAATACTACAGTTTGCTTTGCAATCTCTAATATTGTATTGCATCTTTCCTATTCTTGCTAATTGCAACATTAGTAACATCAGGTGACATCTTTGCTTTAAATGCACTTACATAGTCAGACCACAGCTGAGAAGGAAGAGCTTTTTATGTAGCTCCCTTCACTACACAATTGCTTTCATAGACCATTGAGTTTATGTGCTAATTTTATCTTTCAGTGCCTTCCTCTGTAAGGTTTCCTGCCGAGTATGATTAGTAGTGACAGATAAACAATAAAAATAACAAGGTGGTCATAGAATGAAGTGGTTCTAATAACTACAACATAGACAACAATGCAGTACACTTTCTTTCCTTTTTCAGAGTATACACAAGGTGATTCATACTTTTAATTTTATAATGTCATGAGCCAAAGGAAGGGCTGAAAGTGTTCAGTGTTGCATTGCTGTTTATGTTGAAGTTATTAAAACTGCTTTGCTCTATGACCACCTTGTTGTTTTTATTATTTTTGGTTCATAGTCGTTTTTTGGGGGGGGGTTATTTAGTAGTTAAAAAGACATGACAAAAACACAGTCATAGTTTCACTGAAAGAACTGTATAGTAAAAATGTTTCGTTAGGCGTTATAATACTCATCTGAGTTTGTGAGGGAAATGTCAAGTACATTTTGCAGATGGTATGTGAGTACTGTTTAACACAAAAGCAGTGATTTCTAATGAAATATGTTACTCATATTTTCTTAGAATTCCATTTTATCCCTCAGCCCTTCTCTCTGATACATTATTTCTATTTCTCATCCCACATCAATCCATCTTGTGCATTATTTAAAAAGTTTTATTACACGCTACTTTTCCATTTGCTTCTAAACACCCTGCAACTACTAAAAGTCATGGGAAAGAATCACATCCCTCAACCAGCTTAGTAATGCAAAGCCAGATCACATCCCTTACCTCCAAGTATTTCTTCTCACAATAATCTGCAACTTTCTGCAGGTTACCATGGTTTTCCAGCAATGCATGCGTCGCAGTTGGGATCTCCTGTAACAACTTCTGTATGTCAGCCATAGTGCTTTCTTTATGACTGCATTTCCTTTATCTGAGATGTCAGCCTTAGCACGAAGGTTTTAAGTAGCCTAGCCGGGGAAGCACAGACTGCTTTTAGAACAGAAAGAGGAAGTGAATAGGTAATTTCACATATTCAGAAAGTACTGCTTTCACAAGGTGAAGTCACCACCCCTTAAATATGTATCGGAGAAAATGTTCTCTAACAACAATGTGAGTAAGTAAAAGCTGATTATTATAGGACAGAACCCTCCCCCCAAAACAAGTCAGTGGGATCATATAGAACTTTCACAGACTTACTTCAGATGAGGAAGTGAGAGAAAGATGTGGGACCAATGAAATAATGCCTTCTGACCTATTTCCACACTACATAAATCTTTTAATTCACATCAGTGCCTTTGGGTAGTAACTTATTGCTATATGCCTATAGTCTCAATATTCAGTGACAAAGATCTCAGAGTGGGGAGGGAATTTATATATGTGCTATCTCAAGGATACTGTTCTCATCTTTCCTAAACTAAACTACAAAATGTTTTCCTTTTTCATTCCAGTTTACTTACATTTTTGTATTTATTCACAACAGTGACAGAAATATCACATTGTCACATGTATAGGGCAAGGATAGGTTTAACATATTTGTTTGAGTATGGAGTCCCTCATTCTGAGAACATTGATGGAGGAGGAATGCTCAATCTGCTTTAGCTTGGTTGAGGGAATTAAGAAGATTGAGATTTGAAGCCCTTTTATTTTTTAAAGAGCTGGTATAGATTGTGATGACCATTTGCCAGGGCTACAACAATAACAGTTTACAATGGCAGTATAGTTGTGTAAGTTGCACTTACCATAACATGAAGTGGTCAGATTCATCACTGCTGCAGTAGCCTTTGGCTATTTGGGCTGTATCCTGCCCAGGATATAACAGCTATCCAATCTTCAAAAATCTCTGGCTTCCTCCCATACCAACACTCAGACAGCTGACTGCCTAGACTCGTGGAGGGAAATCATTAGTCAGAGTGCAGATAACTTCAGGATTTTCTTGCCCAAAGAGAAAGGTTTACTTGTCCTGAAACCCCCAAAAGATATTAACATATAACTTTTTTATTCCAGGTGCATACAGTACAATGGGGGCTGGAGGGTGGGTATGGTGGCTACTGCAACAGTAAGGAATTTATAAGATGTAGTGTTATGATAAGTGCAGCTTATATAACTATAGTATGCTCATCATTCTCACTGCTGTGGTAGCCTTTGGCTATTTGGATTAAGTACCAAAGCTTATCCAACCTAGGTGGAGGAAAGTGGGAGGGTGGCGTAATGGTTAAGGTGTTTACCTTAGAAACGCAAGGTGCAGGGTTTGATTCTCACAGGGGGTAATTGGCTAGGCTTAAAGTAGTCCATGAGGGCAGTTAGCCTAGTAATAATCTATGAATCTATAAAAAAAAAAGAGTTAAGGGTCTAGGAACCCCAGGAGCATGATCCTAGCAAAACCAGATCGGGACCTGGATAAGGAATCTAGTATGTAATGCTTTGTAAAAGTATATACAGAAGACCATGCAGTTGCCTCTAGTATGCTTCTACACTTCACCCCTTTCCGATATGTTGTCACAGAAAACAAGGCTCTACCAGAATGTGCCTTATTCCTGCCTGAAAATGTTTCTCCATGGTGGGAATAACAAGAAAATATCTAGTAAGGAACAACTGACTGAAATTATCCAAAGCAACACAGGTTGACCTTGTACAAGAAATTCCACAACTGTATAGCCTTCCTAAAGCATTGACAAGATAATATTCAAGTTGCAAATACATGACCAAACTGTAATGTTATTTATTCACCCCATCATTCAAATTCTGAAAGAAATGAGGGAGCTAGATGGCTAGATTTAAGACACACTCGGAAAGTAGTAAGGGCATATATGGGTGATCTTTTCCACATATAAATCTATATACATGGAAAACCAAAATGGTTAACCCACCATGAATATTTGCAACCCAGATAATCTCTTGTAGATGTCAGAATAATAAACCAGTTTTCTACCCCCCCCCCCAACAAAAAAGAACCAAAACCAGCCAGAATAGCTGGCTTTTCCACCAAAAAGTAAAGATTCCAATAAGTGCCAGCTGAATAACAGGCAACCTTGCATATCAACAGGAAAAAGCTCTTTTTAGAACAGTTTGAGCAAAGTCTGAAATGAAGAGGAGGATCCATGGGCAGACATGCTGAAATTACTAGCTCATGCAAATGCTTGATAACCAGATATATTAATTTTGGGTATGGTCTGGGTTATAGGTGAGACACCAACTAGAATATCTCCACTGGTTAATGTAACATTTCCTAGTAGTATGATTTCTTGCCTCCTTTACTAACTGCTGCACATCTTCATGGAAAAAGTGCCAAAAAGGTATTAGAATTGAATCATCCAGGCAATCAGTTGAAGTTATTTGATACTGGGATGCATTGAGCTCCCCCTGTCTTGTGTGAGTAGATCCAATATGTGAGGAAGCTTGCAGTAATTATCCTTGGCCAATTCCATAAGAAGGAAGAACTAGTGTTGTCTGGGCCAGAAGGGGTCACTACAGTAGTTTTTTGGAGGGTCCTTCCAAATCTTTAGAATGAATCTGGGTATCAGTGGAAAGAATGGAAATGCATACAGAAATATTCCTGACCATGCGAATTAAAATACAACTGTTTTCCAGACCTGCCTGTAAGGAGTCCTGGTACAGAATTTACTTTGTTGTCAGTTTTAAAAGGACTGTATCCATTCCTGGTAAGACCCCCTCATTTAATTTCCATTAGAGAGTGTCTGTGCTTGCCCTAGTCAGCTTGTCTGACATTACATTTTGCTCTGGTGGTATGTAAGCTGCTTGAAGGGTTATACCATGCTGTACAGATAACTCCCAAGCCATCATACCCAGTCTAAACATGGTATAATTCTTAATGTCCCCACTTGGTGTCCCCTGTTGTTTACATACCACATCACTGTAGTATTGTTGGTAATCTGCAGTGGTAGTCCCGGTTACCATAGGCCATGAAGAGATTCTATGGCATGGATCTCAGCTAGCGTCTCTTTGACATTTATGTGCTTTGGCCTGTCTGAACTATCCCACAGGCCTTGTAGATTTACTTCCATAGAAATTGCTCCCAAATCAAAAACTGAGGCATCTTATTGCCTCCACAAATACAGTTCTTTCTTGATAATGCCCCAAACTGGAATATGCAAAGCCCAGAGAATGAAAATGTCCGGTCCTCATTTTTTTAACATTGAGTTTTTCTCATGTATAACCTAGCAAGAGGAATTATGAGAATCATGGAAGCAATGAACCCTAGAATCCTGAGGTATTCTCTAGCTGAAGTCTCAAGACTGAAAAGAGAAGATCAGGAACGTTCCCAGATACAAATTTGCCTTTTCTTGCATTAGGAATGCATTTGAAGAGATGTATCTAGAAGGCACTGTAAAAGCAAAACCCTGTGTGATGGAGTCAAGGAGGATTTTTAAACAATTTTCTGTAAGCACAGATTGGTGAAGAGTAAAGAAACCCATGTTAAGGATTCCTGACATTAGGAAGGGACACTGCAAAGTTCAATAGGTTGTCTAAATAAGGAAAATTTGAATGCTTTATAGCCTGTGATGAGCTATCCCTGGAGCAGACATTTTGTAAACACACTTGGAGATGTAGGTAACTCAAAGGGTAATGCAATGAAATGATAATGTGACCCCGACACAGAATCTGAGAAATTTTCTGAAACCCATGGCAATGGGCATGTGGTGATAAGCATCTTTTAGGTCTAATTTCATCATAAAACTCAGAAGAGGAATGACTGGTAACAACCTCTGAAAGGTCAACATTTTAAATTTTGGTACTTTCATAAACTGGTTGAGAAAGGAAAGATGAAAAGCTGGTCATCAGGAAAGCTTGTTCTTTGAAACGAGAAGCATTCTGGAATAGAAGCCTTCCTCTCTTTTATCTAAAGACTTTGCTAATATGACACCTGGGGTAAGCATGCACTGAAGAACCAGAGGAAAAGAAATGAAAGTTATGTACTTACCATAATGGTAGATCCATGTTGTCTGTTTTTTGTTTGGTTCAAGCATATGGGTTGTCAGATCTGACTGGATCAAACCTTGGCACCAACGCTGAAACTTCTTTGGATCCAGAGCTCTGACTCCTCCCCTAACCATAGTTCTCTGGACACCACCTTAACTGCTCAGACTGACTTCTCCCCTTCTTTGTTTCATACATGAACAAGCCTGTATAAGGAATTCCTAAATTAGGACCTCCCAACCTGTTGAGGAAAAGTAGGTAAAGACTCAAATGCTTGTGCACAGACAGGGTATAAAGGGTCTACTCAATCATTTTGAAGCCATAGATGACCAACTAGAAGGGGTCAGAAGGGAGGGAGGGATGGAGGGAGTTTGAAATGGATGAAAATCAGACAACATGGATCGAGCAGTATGGTAAGTGCATAACTTTTGTATCCAATGTTGTCTATTTTAATCCATTTTAAACATATGGGACAGAATCCCAAGCAGTTAATCTAGGTGGTATCAAGGAAAGACATTTCTGAGTATGGTGGAACCAAAGGAGGAACGTGATCTGGACTGTGCATCATGCTTATAGTGAGACACAAATGTGTGTGCCGTAGACCATGTGGTCTCAGCGCAAATGTCATGAGTTGATAGTCCTCTATTGAAGGCTGTTGAAGTAGAAACTGCCCTAAATGAATGAGCCTTCAGCTTACCAAGTAAATGTAAATTCTCAGCTAAACAAAGGAGATACAATCTGGCAGCCAAAGTAACCTTCGGAACTGCTCTCTGAGACTTTGCTCTTGAAAATGAAATGAATAATTGACTATCTTTTCTGAACTGTTTTATTCTGTGAATGTAGAATGTAGAATCTGAATAGTCTGTGGACATTTAACATATGCAACAAGTATTCTCCATTGTGTGAATATCTGGGGAAAACGCTGTAAGTGTATGGACTGATTTAGGTCTACTTTGCAACCAGAAAAATAGAGCAATAATGTCAGATAAAGACATGCAGACAGTCCCAACAGAGTAGGAGCAGCATGACTAACAAAAATAAATTTCAAGTGCACTTAAATATGCTACTTATAGTGTAACCCTCCATGAGAAGGAAACTCTGTGTACAATGTGAGCACTGAGAAGAGTACTCTTGGCAAAAGTCAGTGACTGAAGTAATACTAATTTCTTGAACTATAATCATATCCTGACTCTGGACTGGGGGTCCATTCCTGTCACCTAAAACATTTGGAGAAATTAAAAAAAAAAAAGTGAGACTGGACTCTCTTGGAAGACATCAACACTTGTTATTTTCTAACTGATGGTGTCAACTTCTTGTCAAGGGGATCCCCATTTACTCAGTGCCTGTTTGGCTTGGTAGGAAAGCACAAAATTGGAACAAGGTGACTGTGTAAAGCTGTTAAGGTGATTACATATGGTTAGGTCTGACGGGGCTAACTGAGGACTTGTGCAGGATGAAGCTTAGTCACTCAGAGAATAGACCACAGGGAGATTTCACAGGGTGCGGTACATTACAAAATGCTTAGATAGGCTGGTAATCAGTTTCAAGGTCAAGCAAACCTTCATCTAAAAAGGGCATCTGCCCATTTTTATGCAGTGGGAGGTGCAAAGTAGGTACAAATTTAGCCTGTCAAGTTAGGCAGCGTTAGCATTTGAAGAAACTGTTAAAATCCTTTTGAAAAAATGAAAACCCTTTCATTAGACTAGCAGAGATCAATAATGCTGCCAATGATTTGTGTTCACAGCTTACAGAGGAAGAGGGTAGCACCAAACTAAGTATTTACACATTTCTACAGCAGTTAAAATTGCCTTGTATAAAACCAGAGCACGCAAATCCCTTGCTAAGTCAGGAAAAAGCCTGGAGCAGTAGTGTCTTTTCATTAGGGGAAAGTGTTTGAGCCTGATGAGTTGCATGTTTAAATCTTTCACCATACACACAGGCAGCTTCCAGCCTTGACAGCTCGGTTCCAGATCATACAATATAGTGCTGATCCCTTAGCCTTAATGAAACCCTGTCTAACTGTAGTACTTCCTCAGTCTCCCTGTGATCTATTCTGTGAGTGACAAATGAAGTAATTATCACCCCACCTCTTTGATTAACATCAAAGTGAAGCTTTATACTAACATCTTGGCACAGACGCTTTAGCCCCTCATTACTTGACATTGTAACTCTAGCCCATACCAGCTTTGTAAAGGACTATTCAAATACAGATCACATTAAGGATGTAATCACTTCAATGAAATGTGTTTAACATTCTCCCTTTTATGCAGACATTGACAGAATAAGAGGATATGATTTAATATACATTTTCTGAAGTAAAATAAGTCTAATTATTGTCATTACGTATTGAATGTAATTCACCATCTTTTCTCCGAAAGTCAGCAGTTTTAGGAGGGATGAAGAAGGACAGGGCTAAAATTTAAGTTAAAATTAGGGACGTCCTTAAAAAAAAGACAGTTGAGATGTATGGGTGCCAGTACAATTGGTTTAAAAGAGCTGGAGTATGGGACTCCAGGCAGGTATATGTTTACTAAATAGGGAACTATTGTTGTTGTATTTATTTCATAAAATGATCTGAACTCATAAAAATGATAGTGCTTTACAGTTTCCGAAAAAAGGTAAGTTAGGTTAAGAACATTTTAGAAAATCTGAAAAAAAAAAAACTGAAAGATACCAGCCTCTTGTAGGGCAACCTTTAATGACTGTCAAGAAGAAGCTAAAAATAAGGAAAAGGAATCTGTAGTTAAAAGTCTAAAATATAACTCATCTAGGTTAAAATAACAGCTGCAGGCAGCAAAGAGAAGAGTAAACTTGTTACAAAAATCTACAGATGAGAAATCCCATTCCTGGGGTATGTATCGATTACGATGATTAGAAAAGTTATCAGTTGCACAGCCAGAATCATCAGATGATGACAGGCCTCCATTGCCTTCTGCATCCCCTTTAACTTATGATCCAGGTGTGCTTCCAGAAGCAGATCTCTCTCTCTCTCTCTCTCTCTCCAAGAGGGTGGCTAGAGGTAAATGCAACAGAAACAACTACCACTTCCCCAGATACAGCTCAAGTTACTTCCAGAACTTCTAATCATCCCTCTGGATCAGGTTATAATATTAGGTTCTAGCAACAGTGACATTCAGTATCTACCATAACACCATCTGCTCAAATGTTAATGCGAATTGCTAATAAAGGAAAGCAAATGTATCATAAACATAAATACAGAACTAGTGCTAAATATGTGAGGTTATTAACAAGATTTCCTGATAAAAGTTCTCCACCAAAAAATAACACTTTGAAAAACATTAAGCAGATCATTACCAAGTTTCTGATTGTTATAGGTGGGGAGGAATCAATGGACACCACCTGCCAAACAAAATACAGAGGAAAAAACAGATTCTGATTTATCCAATGATTTTGATGTTCCTCCTACACAAATACATTCATTGTGAGAAGTAAAAAATCCAGCAACAGATACAGAGAGGCTGAACGTACCATGCACCCCTGGACTGCAGGGGATTTTCAAACATTGTAGATTTTCTCCCTCCTATTCAGACACATTCTGCTAAATGTGCAAAGATCTTAGAAAGACATGTACGACTGCAAAACCCAATTACTAAAGACTTGAGAGCAGTATTAACAGCCTCTACACCCCCTGACAGTTTCAGAAAAATATGGGAAGAAATTTATTATAGGTGATGATATCCCAAAACATTTGGATGACAGATTTTTGACCGCTAGGAAGTAGTTGTTCAAAGCCATTACCAAAGCATTCCCCCAACCCCTAATTGGGCAGACTAAGGAGAACCTCACAACTGTGTAGTTAACAATGTTCTTCCTCCTTGGATAGATCTACAAGCTATAGTGCAAAAGGAAAATAATATATCAAAGCTTATTTGCGATGCATATTAGATGCGTTTGACGCCCTCTCTGGACATACAGAACTTACAGAAGGTGCGACAGGCACTGGATTATCAGCAGCTTTTATATATGGCTTGTTACGTCCCATAAAAGAGTAAATTAAAAACGTTTGTTTTAAATGTCCAAGTTTGGCCATTCATGAAACAGTGAATCAAGCACAGTATGTAGCAGGTAATATACTTAGGGGAGAAAAAGAAGAAAGGAAAAAGTTGGTTGATATTTAGCTTCAACAGTTTGATACTGTCTCACAAAGCTGGGGAAGGAGAAGAAGAAACCATGGGGGAAGAGTTAGAGTCCATTTTTTCCAAACATATCCTCCCTGGGCAATATCAGCAAAATGATTACCCCTCTGCATCATCACAGTCATTGCCAGGTGTACCAAGTTTAAATACATGTTTTAATTGTGGTCAGTCTGGACATTGGTGAAATGAATGTCTGATGTCTGTACAGCAAACACATTTGTGAAATGTTCAGGCTCCACAGCAAGTTGAAAGAAATACTCATGTACGGAATACTGCTTGGCAGCCACCAGTGTGGCAATGAAGCCAGTAGAATAGTTATGAGGAGGAACCACAGTTATTTCCCGTTCATTGTCCCCATAGACCACAAGCCTCAGAGACAGTGGAAAGACCTAACCAAACCATTAAGACCCAATTAACTAAAGTTTGTGAGAAGGCTGGTCTGCTATGGTCATAAGCTTTATCCTTATGTTTATTCAGTATAAGAACTGCAGTTAGTATCACTAGGGGATTATCTCCTCATGAAGTGCTCATGCACAGACTCATGAGAATGCCTACTACACCCCTCCTAAAAAATTGGAATTGCAATATGTTGACAAATCCATTTTCTTGTATTGTAAATATATTTGCTCTGTTTTGCAGAAATGTCATTAAACTGTTTTGCATGCAAAATACTGACCTACAGAACAAAAAATCATGAATTGCAGCCTTCTCACAAACTTTAGTTACTTTTCCGAGGTACAGGCAAACGTGGGAGGACTATGGCTCACCAAGTTTGCAGACGACTGCAAACTGGGCGCCATAATCGACTCTCCAGCTGACACAAACATCCTTCAAAAAGGTCTCACAGAGACAGATAACTGGTGCCAGCGCCATGGTTTAAAGCTAAATGCCAAAAAATGCATAGTCATACCCTTTGGCAAAAACAATGTGCCCACAAATTACCACATAGGTGGAAACCCATTAAGTACAGAGAAAGTTATTAGGGACCTGGGGACCCAAGTTGATAGCAATCTCTCCTTTGCAAACCACATTGCCAAAGTGGTTAGAAAGACCTTCTACATAGCCCACCTCATCACGAAGGGTTGCACATCTAGATCAAGAGAGGTAATCGTGCCCCTTTATTCATCCCTCATTAGGCCCATCATAGAATACAATGCTCCTTTTGGGATGTACCTTACCCGACACCTGCAGCAATTAGAGAGACCCGAAAAGTATCTCACCAAGAGGATCAAGGGTCTCAAACAGATGCCATATGCTGCTCGGTTAAAAAAAACGCAGCTCTACTCAGTTGCATACCGCCTACTTCGAGGCAATCTATGCCTGACATACAAAGCTATGTCAAATCCAGAATTAATGGACATGCTCCACCTCAGTAAATCTAAATCCCTTAGAGCTACATGCTCGAGGGACTTGGACCTCAGCATTGAAATAAATAGAACTTGCTGGATGGACAGGTTCATAACCCAGAGGTACCCTTCGCTCTGGAATAGAATTCCAGTTCATGTGAGGCATAGCACCTCACTGAATCTCTTCAAGAAGAATCTCGATAGGTGGATGGGGGATCGTAGGTTTGTCCCAGGGATTACTTCCGTGTCACTATTAGACACAGGCACAGTAAACTAAACCTTAAAAAGGGCACAGTATACTCAAATCAAGGGGTGGCGTAAGCCATACAGAATCGGGCTAGGCTTATAATTGCCCCAGGGCAGATAGCCTAGTATGAACCTATGAACCTATAAGACTTTGTCTACATTAAAGTACATTTCCAAAAAGACTCACTCAGCCCCAGATGGAAGGGATCTTTCTTGGTTTTGATCACAACTACTAATGGCTAATGCCATCTGTTGTGAAGGCTCCCCACTTGGCTCCATGTGTCTCATGTCAAAAAGACTGTCCCTCAAGGTAAGTGCAACCAAAACTCCATTGATATCATTCCATATGAACCAGCAGAACCAAATGGTAAATAGCATTGCCACCTATCCATTTTTTCCAGATTATCTGGAAATCAAATTCATTGTCTAGTAGTCTGGAAAACACTATGCAAACTCAGGTATTCTGTTTCAAAAAAAGAAACAGAGTATCGGATTTTGTTGCATCAACAGATTTACTATGCTTTTTTTTATGGAAAAAGCATAGTAAATCCGTAGAATGAAGACATCAGGAATGCAAAAAGATGGCTTCCCTCCTCAGCTGATGATGTCAGTGATATTACAAAATAGGTGGAAAGTTGATGGGAGAGGGGAGGAAATGGGCATGATTATGGGAGTTGAGAGGGGTGCCCTTGGTCCAGTTTTAGCAGCAGCGAAAGGTGGCAACTCCAACAATAAACCAGGGACATTGTTGCATCCAAGTGACAGAAAATTATGATTTTCCATTTGAAATAAATAAGGAACTGACTTGTGAATCATTTTTCTATTCAGATTAAATCTGGAAATAAATGCAGCTAAGTTATCTTCTGTACTAGACCAGGAAGTAAAATCATGTGACTCCATTACTTCATCCTGGCTTGAAGTAAATTTTATTGACTTTTCTTCAACATCAGCAGTAATTTTTTTTTTTTTGCTTCCAAATTTAACATCAAAAAATGATTGTCTTTAGACATTGACACAATGTGTCATTCAAACAGAGTTCATTTGAGAAGTCATCTGCAGTCAATGTTTTTTGGTCTGAGTGTATTTGATGATTGATTTTTGCATGAGCTATGAATAAACACTTGAACAACCATGTTTGCAGTTTCTTCAAAACCCTCTCCAGCCCCAACATGCTCGTTTTCCTCATGGACCTATCATTAGGACAGCTACTGTAATTTTCATAATTATTTTATTTTGTTTGCTTTTGCCATCCGAAACTGTGAGTAGATCATCATCTGCAACCATTGGAACTGTAAGTACCATACTTCCCAACCATACCAAATTACTCAGTTTTTGCAGAGTTTTGGGGTCCAAATAATGGGGTGCCATGATTCCCGAGTGACACCCCTTCATTTCCAATTTTTTCCAGTTTGTTTTTAAATTTTTGCTTTTTGAGCTGACGCCATCACATCTGTGATGACGTCAGCTCCTTCAGGGCTACCAGCCTGTCGGAATTGAGCTCAAGCGGCTGATGTTGTGCATGCATTTCCAGCTTGGCGCCCAAGTGCTGGCTGTTCAAATGCTCTGTGAGCGGGAACGGCACTCCGGAAATGAAGTAGGAAACCTCTATTTTATTCAAATGGAAAGGATGTTATATTCATGAACAGAAGGGCTGGCTGTTCAAGTGCTTTGTAAGCGGGAATGGCACTCTGGGAATGAAGTAGTAAACCTTTATTTTGAAACATTTTGTTTGAACAGAAAGGACATTTATTTTATATTATTCTAAATGGACATTTTATTCTCAATGAATGGAAAGGTGTGTGTGTGTGTGTGTGTGTGTGTGTGTGTGTGTGTGTGTGTGTGTGTGTGTGTGTGTGTGTGTGTGTGTATAATATATATAACCATTCCGCTTCCTAGTTATCTGTGTATCAAGCATGTTCCATGCAAAGCAGAAAAGTAGTAAATGTTTTCTAGATGTCACATACAGCAACAGATCCCTCCTTCTGTTTCATAGCCTTTAGAATCTCATTGGTAATCTTTCTCTCTCTCTCTCTCTCTCTCTTTCTCTCTCTCTCTCTCATCACTAATAATTTGCAGCAGAGTAAGTCTACAGTCCATTTCAGCTCAGCCTTGATTATTTGCACATGTCTGCAGATGGAAGTTTTGACTGCCTTTGGCCAAAACGTTTTGGTATTAGTTGTTACTAATGTTGTTTAAGTTTTGACTTTCACTGCTATTTTACAATCTAAATTTGTTTGATAATTGTTTTTTCAATTTTATTGTAAGTTGCTGTTTTTGTATCACTTCCGATGCAGTGGTCAGCATTGTTCTATGGATAAATTACTAACATTTCCTTATCTTTTTATTTATTGCAGCTTGTGTATGTTTGTGTGATATTGGCTACATTTTAGACACACTGTATTGGGATGAAATCTTTCATATCCTGAGCTTGGGAAACTGAAGTTGTACCATATGTATTTTGGTTTGAATTTCTGGGGAATGCTTTTTTGATCTGTGACAATAACACTGTAGTTTTAAAGCTCTATGGACTGAATCACTGTGGTTACTGCCTAAAACAATGGGTTATGCTAGATAGCCATTTAAGTTTCAGTCTTCCTATCTTTCAGGAAACTGATGATTTGGCATAGTGGTATGTTGTTCTGAATGTAGTGCACAGGCTCCTGGGTTCAAAACTTGCCAGTGAAATGTATGATGGTAACACAGCATTTTATTCTAGCAACTTTCCAAAATTATACAAGCAGTGTTTAAAATGTGTCCCTGGATTTTGGCCTCCCCCCCCCCAAAAAAAAACACTGAAATTGAAAGTAAGTGCGAGAAGCTGTGCAAGATGCCCATGACATATATATATATATATATATATATATATATATATATATATATATATATATATATATATATATGGATCTACTGTCTTTGGATCTACTGTCTTTTATTGAATTTACGTTTCAATGAAAAATAATTCTGCAAATTCATTTACACGAAAGTGTGTTTCAATGAAAACACACTTTCATGTCCATGAACAAAAAAACACTTAAAACACTTTATGCAGGGGGGGGGCAAGCCCCCCTGCACCCCCCATGTGGGGGCTGTGCCCCCCACATGCCCCTACTTTAATATTCTCACTCCAAGATTGCACTATAGTGGGGAAAAGGGAATGTTCCCTCATCCCCACTGTACTACGATCTCAACAAAAGTCTGCTTAGTTGTACATCAACACTAAACTTTGATGTACAACTAAGTTAACATGCAAACCACATGTTTTTCTTTATTTAACTAATTACATTTTTTGTTTTACTTACTTATTTGTGCGAAAGTGCGTTTTCGATAAAACACACTTTCGCATAAATCCACTCGTGAATTTCATGTTTCGGTGAAAGGGAAATTTGCCAAAATCAAATAGATCCATATCTATATATATATATATATATATATATATATATATATATATCTATATATATATATATATATATATATATATATATATATATATATATATATATATATATATATGTGCGGGTGTGGAAGTAGACTTTTATGATGGAAATGTTCTGAACTGGGCAGTTTTGTTATTATTGGTTCATGCATTTTGTTTCATTGCCTACTGGAGAAATGTTCACATAATCTGTCTAACAAGTGTTCTGTATTATACAAGGAATATAATTTAATAAAGCCGGGAAGGTATATCAAAGAGCACATGTATGTTTCTTGTTTTGTGTGCAAGGGGCTAATAGGTTCATAGGTTCATAGTTTCATACTAGGCTATCTGCCCTAGGGCATTTGTAAGCCTAGCCAGAGTGTGTTTGGCTTTCGCCACCCATTTTAAATGAATTTTGCTATGCCTCTGTCTAACAGTGACACAGAAGTGATAGCCGGGGTAAACCTACTATCTCCCATCCACTCATCAAGATTCCTCTTGAAGAGAGTCAATGAGGGACTCTGCCTAACCTGGACTGGGATTTTATTCCAGAATGAAGGGAGCCTCTGGGTTATGAATCTGTCCCTCCAGCATGTCCTATTTATTTCAGTGCTGAGGTTTAAGTCTCTCAAGCGTGTAGCTCGATGGGATTTGGATTTTCTGAGGTGCAGCATGTCCATTAATTCCGGGTTGGACATGGCTTTATACGTCAGGCACAGATCGCCTCTGAGCAGGTGGTATGCCACTGAGTAGAGCTGGAGTTTCTTTAACTGGGCAGCATATGGCATCTGTTTGAGTCCTTTGATCCTCTTGGTGAGGTACTTTTGGGGTCTTTCCAGTTGCTGCAGGTGTCTGGTAAGGTACATCCCAAAAGGGGCATTGTACTCAATTATGGGCCTGATGAGGGATGAGTAAAGAGGCACGATGACCTCCCCTGATCTAAATGTGAATCCCTTCATGATTAGGTGGGCTATATAAAATGTTTTTCTAACCACTTTGGCCACATGGTTGTCAAATGAGAGATTGCTATCAACTTGGGTCCCCTGGTCCCTAATTACTTCTTCCATACTTAATGGATTACCACCTATGTGGTAATTTGTGGGCACTTTGTTTTTGCCAAAGGGGATGACTATACACTTTTTGGCGTTTAGCTTGAGGCCATGGCTCTGGCACCAATTGTCTGTTTCTATGAGGCCCTTTTGTAGGATGCTTGTGTCGGCTGGAGAGTCAATTATGGTGCCCAGTTTGCAGTCATCTGCGAACTTGGTCAGCCACAGTCCTTCTGTGTTGGCCTGTACCTCCGAGAAATATATACCGAACAAGAGAGGTCCCAGGACTGAGCCTTGTGGGATGCCACTTGTAACTGGTTTGGAGTCTGACATGGCTCCAGCAATTCTAACCATGTGGGTTCTGTCCTTGAGCCAGTTTGCAACCCATCTAGTGACATAGGGGTTTAAGGTTGAGGTGTTTACCTTACAAACACAAGGTGCAGGGTTTGAGTCTCCCAAGGGATAATTGGCTTGGCTTAAAATGGCTCGCAAGGGCAGTTAGCCTAGTACTAACCTATGAACCTATTTTTAAGTTGGTGAGCTTATCTATAATGCCCAAGTGGGGTATTGTATCAAAGGCTTTTGCGCGGTCCAGGTAGGCTGTGTGGACCACCTTCCCCTCATCAATGGCCTCGGTGACTGTTTCAAAGAAATCAACCAGGTTTAAGAGGCAGGATCTGCCCTTAACAAAGCCGAACTGGGTGGGATCCAGTGTCTGTAGGTCCCCAATATCTTTATTTATGAGGTCCATGATGATCCTTTCCATAGCTTTGCAGACCAAGCTAGTTAGGCTTATGGGGCGATAGTTTCCAGGATCCATTGAGGCACCACCTTTGTGAAGAGGGACCACTGTTGCTGTACGCCACTCTTTGGGTACATATCCTGTAGTAAGGCTGAGATTGAACAGTAGTTTTATGTTTGGGTTTAGCTCTTCTTGGAGTTCATGTAGGATGCAGCCCGGGACACCGTCTGGTCCCATTGATGCTGTGTTTTTTGCTTTGGAGAGGGAGGCTCTTATCTGAGCATCTGAGATATCAGGGGGGCAGCACTCTGCTGGGATAGATATTTTCCCTTTTGGTGGGGAGGCGGGGGAGAAGTTTGCGCTGAACCTGTCAGCTAGGATGTTGGCAATGTCTGTGGGTTTGGTGTATTTTTTGTCATTTTGGACTAATTCTAAGCATATCTGGGAATTCCCACCCAGGTTCCTAACATAACTAAAGAAAGCCTTGTGATTATCCTTAGTGTCCTGTGCAATTTTTCTCTCGAAGCTGGCCTTAGACGATTTTATGAGTGCCCGTAGTTTTTTGCTAATACTGATCAGAGATGCCTTCCCTTTTTGGGATTTGCTCTATCATTTAGTAGCTTCCTCCTTCTATTGTATACTTTGTTTATGGCTGGGGTCCACCAGACAGGACGTCTGCCTTTGGAGGATTGGGTCTTGATTTTATTTGGGATTGCATGATCCATGCATTCCTGAAGATGTTCATAGAATGCATTTATAAAGGATTCTGCGGTCTGGGCCGTATTTTCCACAGGCCCGGGGGCTTTGAAGGATTCCACCTCGGTTTTGAGGAGTGTGAAATTTGCTTTAGAGAAGATTTTCACTGTGGTTTTCTGGGCAGGAGGTGGGGTCAGGATGTGAATATCCAGTGAGATTAGTTTATGGTCTGATCTTACCAGTGAGGGATACACTTCTGGTCTGGAGCACAGAGATCCCATGTTGGTGATGATCAGGTCCAGTATGTTTTCTCCTCTTGTGGGAGTGGTAACAAGTTGTTCCATAGCATTTGAGTTTATAAATTCTAAGAACCTTTGGGCTAGGGTGTTGGAGCTAGAGTAATGCTCCCAGTCTATGTTTGGGTAGTTGAAGTCGCCCAATATAATGGTGTTTGGAGAGACCTTCATATTTTCCAGCGTTCTCAGGAAGGCCGAGTGGGGTTCCTGGATTTGGGAGGGTGGTCTGTAGCAGGCTATAAACTGGAAGGCAGTTTTACCCACTGTTAGTTGCACATGGATAGTCTCTGATGCTTCGTGCTGTGCCACCAACCTGGAGGTGTGGGTATCTTTGATGAATATTGATACTCCCCCTCCTTTTGTGGTTCGGTCCAAGTTTTGGGGCCAAAAAGCATGGTATGAGGTATAACCTGGTAGTACTGGGGTGCTCTCGGGAGCCTTGAACCAGGTTTCTGTTACTGCACAGATATCGATGTTCTCCATGCTAAGGAGTGTTTTGAGTGCGTGCATCTTGAGGTTTAGACTTCTGGCGTTGAGTTGCATTACTCTTAGTTTCTTATCCCTTGTGATACCTATGGAGGTGGGTTTGTCTTTTGAGCCTTGCCTAAAAAAGGCACTATGGGGGTAGCAAGAGCCTTTCCAATATCTGAAAGCCTAGGGGTGACAGGTGTAAGCCGTCCCTCGCGAAGCATCGTGGCTTGTTGAGCATGTCATCCCAGGCTGACAGGCATTGGATCCCCTTTGAATGACACCAATACTTAAGCCAATTGTTAAAATTGATCATTTTGTCTTCATATTGTGGCATCATTCTTGGTGAGGGTAAGATGCTACTCAAGGTCAGGGTCATACCAGCCTGGGCTACATGCTCAGAGAGCTCCTCTATGTCTTTTTTCATGTAGTCCAGGGAGGTACGTCTCAGGTCATTCACACCAGCATGGACAATGACAGAGTCATATTTGTACTTGCCTTGGAGTGACTTGAGTGCTTGTGTTATGTGGCGGATCCTAGCGCCCGACAGGCAGCTCACTGTGACCTTCTCCTTGTTCAGCCTGGTGAGTGGGACGCCAGTGTGCCTGACGATAGAGTCACCTATTACAAGTGTATCAGGTGTGTTGTTTAGCCTTAAGGGCTGTGACTGTTCGGCACACTGGCTTTGTGAGCTATGTGTTGCACGTGTTTTGTTTTGGGGTAATGTTTGCTTGGGTGTCTGCTTTGGTGGTCTATGCTGCTTAGGCAGATTTTTATTTAGAGCCTCCGAGTATGTTTTTGTGTGTTTATGTGTTTGGTTTGCTGTCGTGGTAGGTCTATGTGAGACTGAAATTGTAGTGAGTGTGGTTTCCTTCTCCTCCTAACTGGTTACGCCAGTACTGAGTTGAGAGAGCTTAGCCTCCAGTTTGGCTATATGGTTGCATCTCTCACATGTGTTGGAATTTGTTGGGAGGAGGAGAGGGTTGTCTGTGTACATGATGCAGTTGTAACATTGCCTCAAGATTCCCAGATTCACCAGCTGGTCCGGAGAGGTGATTGACAACTGACCTTTGGACATGCTAGAATAGTATTGGGAATTCCTTTATAATTGAAATAAAAGGGCCAATGGGGAACAAGGTACTCAAGGGGATTTTGTGAGGGTGTAGTGCTTTTATTGTTTTAGTGCTGACTTATATAATTGCTTTAGTGAGCAAGTGCCAGGTAACTTAAATGCAATGTGTTACAGGTAACTTAAATGCAAAAATGACAAACAGTAACTTTCTTTTAAGTGAAACAAGGAAATAAGTACAGTAAGCAATGCAGATATCACTAGGGATCCACAGAAGCACTGAAAAGCCGCATTTTAGGTAGTATTAGTGTTTCAGGGAAACAACAAGCATACAAACAAAGCTAGATTCAGCAGGCCTGGATCTAGTCTATGCTACAGCAAACAAGGTGTACCAATTTCAGTAAGAAACAGTTGAAATATGCAGGCACTATAAGCCTTTAACTAGAAATTCCATCTCAGAAGGGCAGAGTCCAGCCTCTCCTCCCACAAGAGTGCAGACCACGAACCTTCTTAATGTAAAATAACTGGCCTGAAGCCCAAGTGCTTAAACCAGAACTAATACACTTTTAGAATAACAGACACTGAGCCCTCAATCAGCAGTTCCCAACTTAGAAGGATGTAAGCTACCTGTCCTGCCACCACAGTGCAGGCCACAAACCTTCCTAATGTAAAACAACCGGTCTGAAGCCCAAGTGCTTAATCCAAAAGACTTAGAATGATAGCTACACTTTAATCAAGTTACTACCAAGCACTAGTAAATACAATTGAATACTTTAAAGAATGCCTGGATTAGTGCTCAAGTTATACAAACAAAGCTAGATTCAGCAGGCCTGGATCTAGTTTACACTACAGCAAACAAGGTGTCCCAATTTCAGTAAGAAGCAGTTGAAATATGCAGGCACTATAAGCCTTTAACCAGAAATTCCCAGCTCAGAAGGGCAGAGTCCAGCCTCTCCTCCCACAAGAGTGCAGACCACAAACCCTTTTAATGTAAAATAATTGGCCTGAAGCCCAAGTGCTTAAACCAGAATTAATACACTTTTAGAATAACAGACACCGAGCCCTCAATCAGCAGTTCCCAACTTAGAAGGATGTAAGCTACCTGTTCTGCCACTACAGTGCAGAGTGCTTAAACTAAAAGGCTTAGAATGAGTTACACCAAGCAGTAATAAATACAACTGAGTACTTTTAAGATGACGCAAAAGCAAAATAAAGTAGGAAGAAACACAAATACAGTAAAAGCAGAATTTTTTTGCCTTACAAACACAAGGTGCTGGGTTTGAGTCTCACAAGGGATAATTGACTAGGCTTAAAATGGCTCACAAGGGCAGTTAGCCTAGTACTAATCTATGAACCTATGAACCTCAGTTATCCCACTCTACAAGGGGGGATCCACCTTGGATCTTGGGAACAACTGCCCCATCAGTCTGACGAGCCTGATCTGCAAGGCCATGGAATGTATTATCATGGAACTTATAAACTAAGACATTGGCAACCTTCAAACACTGGACCCCACCCAGTTTGAGTTTATGAAGGGCCAATCTTGTTTCCTGAACCTGACTGACTTCTTAAAATCAGTCTCTAGAGTTGTGGACTAGGGTAAGACGGTCCACACAGCCCATCTGGACCTTGCCAAGGCCTTTGACACCATCCCCCACTCTGGAATCATAGATAAACATACTAAGCTGGGCATTAATCCCTACATCATTCAATGGGTTGCCAGTTGGCTTACTGACAGTACCCATACTGTAAAAGTAGCCGACTCCAAATCCAGCTCCAGACAAGTGGAGTACCTCAGGGTTCAGTCCTGGGACTGCTCTTGTTTGGATTCTACTTCTCTGAAGTACAGGCCAACATTAAGGGACTCTGGCTAACAAAGTTCACAGAACACTACAAATTGGGAGCCATTATTGAATCCCCAAATAATGTGGATATTCTACAAAAGGGCCTTACAGAAACAGATGCTTGGTGCCTGAGCCATGGGCTCAAGCTCAATGCCAAGAAATGTATAGTTATCCCCTTTGGGAAAAAACATATACCCGTGAATTACCACATAGGTGGCAGTACACTAAACACTGAAAGTGTGATAAGAGACTTAGGGACACAGGAGGACAGTGGTCTCACCTTCGATAACCACATTGCCTGAACAGTCAGGAAATCCTTCTATATGGCACACCTTATCACTAGGGCTTTTCATCCAGAAAAAAGGAGGCCATTGTCCCACTGTACTCATCCCTCATTAGACCCATTATAGAATACAATGCCCCATTTGGTATGTACCTCTCAAGACATCTTCAACAACTAGAAAGGCCACAGAAATACCTCACTAAAAGAATCACAGGCTTAAAGCAGATGCCCTATGCTGACTGTCTAAAAAAACTGCAGCTATACTCTGTCGCATATTGTCTATTTAGAGGCAATCTCTGCTTAACATACAAGGCCATGTCAAACCCAAAGCTGGACATGCTACACTTAAAGAAATGCCTATCCCTCAGAGCCACATGCTCCAGGGATCTAAATCTTGTCATCACAATGAACAAAACATGCTGGAGGGATAGGTTCTTGACCCAGAGACTCTCCAGACTCTGGAATAGACTGCCCATACATGTCAAGCAGAATGCCTCTGGCCCTCTTCAAAAGGAATCTTGATGATTGGATGGGAGATAGGAAATTCACCCCGGGGATCATGTCAGTCACCCTGCTAGACAGGGGTACAGGGAAGTAAATATTGTGGGAAGAAATAGCCAGGGAATTGTTATGGCTAGGCTTGTATAGGCCCTATGGCCAATAGCCTAGTACCAGCCTATGAACCCATGAACCTATTTTTTGTCTCTGAGGCCACAAATTATTGTGTGTGACAAAATAACAATCTGATATACAGTACCTCAACAGATAACATACTTTAAACTGAGAAAGCATTGTATAATATAAAGAACACAATATGATCCATTTTTATTCAGATATAAAGTATAAATCCATGTTAAATACTAAATTAACATTTCTTACTAACTGAACCACTTGATAACATTCAGAATGTACATACTTAGGTAAACCATCTCACTAGAATTTATTTTGCAAAACAGTTAAAAATGGGATTATTACTTATATGATGCCGTACAACATAACAGGAGTCATTGAGCACTCAGGCATGACTTTACAAAAATAATATGAGTGACTGTTCTGAAATAAGAAATGGACTATTTAAAGGTAAAAAGGAATGTCTGATAACAATGACAGTAGACCACGCACTACACAGCACAACCCGCAGATATTACTGCATGCATCAATTATAATCTGTATTGTAGGACTCCTCTGCAGGTTGACTTAGATGTCTTACTGGTGTCATGAACTGTGGCTCCAATGGATAGTCAGCATCACCTGAAAGGCAAAAAAAAAGAGAGCGAGAGAAAGAGAAAGAGCAAGAGAGAGAGAGAAAGGGGGGGGGGGGACAAATCAAATAATAATAATAAGTGAGTTAGTATTCAGCAATACACTTTATAGGTTAATAGGTTCATAGGTAGGTACTAGGCTATCGGCCCTGGGGCCTATACAAGCCTAGCCAAAAAGGTGCCCTGGCTTTCGCCACCCAAGAAAATTATTTTCCTGTGCCCCTGTCGAGCAGAGCCACAGAGGTGATCCCCATGGTGAATTTCCTATTTCCCATCCAATCATCAAGATTTTTCTTGAAGAGTGCTAATGAGGAGCTTTGTTTGATATAGAGAGGGAGTTGGTTCCAGAGTATGGAAAGTCTCTGGGACAGGAATCTATCCCTCCAGCATGTTCTGTTTATTATGGTGACAAGGTTTAGGCCCCTGGAGCGTGTAGCTCGGAGGGATTGGGATTTCTTTAAGTGGAGCATGTCCAGCAGCTCTGGGTTTGACATAGCTTTGTATGTTAGGCAGAGATCACCTCTGAGTAGGCGATATGCGAGAGAGTAAAGCTGGAATTTTTTGAGACGGTCTGCATAGGGCATCTGTTTGTGAGGTATTTCTGTGGCCTTTCCAGTTGTTGTAGATGTTTTGTGAGGTACATACCAAAAGGGGCAGTGTACTCTATAATGGGTCTAATGAGTGATGAGTAGAGGGGAACAATGACCTCTTTTTTCCTGGATGAGAAACCTTTTGTGATGAGGTGTGTCACATAGACGGATTTCCTGACTACTGTGGTGATGTGATTATCAAAGGAGAGACTACTGTCCACCTGTGTCCCAAGGTCTGTTATCACACTTTCCGTGTTATTTAGACTGCCACTTATGTGGTAGCTCATGGGTACAGAGTTTTTACCAAAGGCGATGACAATGCACTTTTTGGCATTGAGCTTGAGGCTATGGCTTTGACACCAGGCACCTGTCTCAGTGAGGCCCTTTTGTAGCCTAGCCAAGCCTAGCCATAACATAAATAACTACTTAAATAAGATATAAAAAAGAAAACAAATATATGCCTACCATGCAGGAAGAGCCAGTAGAGTGATCTAGTGTGACAGATATAAGAATTATGTGCATTGCCAGAATGCTGGCAGAGACGTTGGTCGATGCATCCCCATATATCACAAACTACCTGGCAATTGATGGAGTGGAAGCCCTTTCTACCGTGGTTCCACTCACTCCGTGGACCAGAAGGGGCCCTAATTTCAACATGGGTGCATTATATTGTACCAAGTACCTCAGGAGAGGCAACCATAGTCATGTCTCGGTCATGAATTAAACTTGGAAATAGATGTCCTGATCCACATGGGCCAAGAGTATTTCCAAGACCTGCTGACGTATCCTCAAGACAGAAGCCAGTGAGACAACCTATGTGACCCAAGTCTGACTCTGGAAGGTTCCTGTGATAAGTATAGTGAGGGCTATACTTACCTTAGTATCAACAAGTATAGGAAGTTCACACATTTCTGTAGTACCCTATGGGGTATCATACATACTCAGTAAGACCCTTATAATATCCCTGTCCACTCTAAACCTATCAAGTATCTCTTGATTATCACAATTATAGTGAGTTAACCTCTGCCTTCTTGGCTGGTGAGCACTGCTGGGTGCAAGTGGTTTTGCCTCAGCCAAGACAAGCAACTCACAACAGGAAATAGCAAGGCTAGCAGCAAGTAACAGCATCTTCATGGATTCTGAAATAGATAGGAAAGGCGAGACTTCCCTTTATATAATGTATCTATGGATGGAGCGGAAACGCAGGAATATTCACTGTGGATTGCAAATAGATGACAGAATGCTTCATCAGCATCCACTGTTTTACATCATTCCTACTTTACATCTCATTATGACTTAATTTGCTTAGTCTTGCTCATGGCCATCATGCAATAACGTAAGTGGCCTCTATGAATTGTGGCTTTAGTGCATGCATTCACAGAAGTCTTTCATAGCCATAATGAATTTACGTAATAACTATGAATACCACCCTCTATGTCTTACAGGTTTGTATTTTTTTCCTGGGTTCTCCAATTTCCTCTCATAGCCTGAAGGCATGCTGTAGATGCACTTGTGATTGTTTGAATTGTTCCTTTGTGTTTGTGCAGTGTGAATGTATGTGTTTGTTTATTTGTATCCTTTGGAGTTAGTTTTTCTCTGACTTGCTCCCATTTTGTTTCAGGATAGGCCCCGGCTCCCTTGTAACTCTGAATTTCATTAAACAGGTAATCAGAAATTAATGAAAATAATTTATTCTGATGACTCGGAGGATATGTCAGAAAGTGTGTTTCCAACATAATACTGATATTTCTTGATAGTTCCTGGAATAAATAGGCCTACATTTTTGAAAAGAATACTTAATGTGACTTGTTTTCAGTCTTGACAAGAAAGGCCTAGTTTTATTTGCAGAAGTACTTGCTCTTGGAGGACATAGTAAAGCCTCAGATTTAAAAGTTGACCCCTTACTAAACCAAAACAAAAGCCACGGTGTTACATTCGCAAGTTTAATCTCTTTTGGCACCATCCCATCTAAAGGAGATAAGGTGAGGAACACTTCTGGTATAAGCTGGTGACAGTGACTAAATGTCTGTTATATATCTTGGGACCCCTATTTTAAAATGAAGGAGAGAAGTTTTAGAACAAGCTAAATCACTGGGTGTATGTGTGTATGTACACGCACGTGTGTGTGTGTGTGTGTGTGTGTGTGTGTGTGTGTGTGTGTGTGTGTGTGTGTGTGTGCGTGCGCGCATGTGCGGTGTGCATGTGGTGTTTGTGTGTGCATGTGTGTGTGAGTGTGTGTCTGTGTGTCTGTGTGTGTGTGTCTGTCTGTCTGTATGCCTGTGAGTGTGTGTGTGTGTGTGTGTGTGTGTGTGTGTGTGTGTGTGTGTGTGTGTGTGTGTGTGTGTGTGTGTGCGTGTGTGTCTGTGTGTCTGTGTGTGTGTGTGTGTGTGTGTGTCTGTCTGTCTGTCTGTATGCCTGTGAGTGTGTGTGTGTGTGTGTGTGTGTGTGTGTGTGTGTGTGTGTGTGTGTGTGTGTGTGTGTGTGTGTGTGTGTGTCTCATATTTTAAGTATCTGAGTATCTGATAATAAGACAAGCATGTAGTTCTTTAAAATCAGTTACATTGTTGGTAGTCAGGGCTTAACTTTTTTGCTCATTGGTTCACAAGTTAATAACAGGCTGTTGAACCACTGCACCATTTCAGACTAGCCACAAGATCCCAGTAAGAATCTACCAAGCCATGAAATAATACCAAACCCAATCAGAATAAAATAGATTATACCTAGTTTTGACCCCTTTCCATACAGGCTTGAGGGGCCAATTATTCACCTTGCACATCAGGGAATTACTCTGCTTAACATCCAAGGGGATTCTCTGAGACAGATTTTCAATCTCACCAGCAGGTCCTGTTTCTATTTTGCTGGAAGTTTAGGCTTTTTGAGTAAGTATTTAAGATTTAATTAGTTTTGTAGATGTGTAGGAGGTTGCAGAGAACTGGATTCTTTAAGGCTCTGAATGCTAGATGGAAGTCTCTTTCAGAAATTAATAAGAAATGGAAAGTACTTTCACTCAAAGAGGACATGACCCTAAATGACTTATTAAGGAAAAGCTTCAGTCTCTCAAGTTGGGTCATATGGGTAGACAAGTACATTCCAAAGGGGATATTATAATATATTATTGGTCTGATAAAGAAGGAGCAGAGGGGGATGATGACTTCCTTAGATCTAGAAAATATACCACTGGTTATCAGTCTGACTAAATAAAAGGATTTCCTAACAACAATGGACACATGGTAGTCAAAGGACAGTTTGATGTCTATGAAACTGCTCAAGTCCCTGATGATAAAGCTGTTTTTTTGGAGGGGGGTTTCACTTGTGAGATAGGAACATGAATGCACAGGCTTGCCAAAGGACACAACGCTGCATTTCTTGGCATTTAATTTGAGTGCATGTTCAAAGTACCACTTGTTAGTGCATGTTAGGCAATCGAGGCATAATTGAAATAACTCAATATGACAGTATTGGATTTGATAATGAGATATGTCAATTTGCTTAAATATGCCTCATGGATGCCAGCATCATGAAGAGGGTATGGTAATTGGCTAGGAAGTGGTACTGCATTTTATATATCATAAGCAGGATGTGGAGGAGTTCACGGTCATTGTCTTGAATTAAGAGGCTGAATGTGAAATTTCTTTTAGGAACTCAGATGCACAGCCTACAGCCTCGCTGTCAAATTCAGTGTAGGGTCTAAAGGAGTGGTAGGCACTAAGATCCTGCACTGCAGAGGTACTGTTGTACTTAAACCATGTTTTAGTAACTATGCAAGTATCTATATTTTCAAGAGTTAGAAATATCTGTTAAAGAGTGTCACTTTTTGTTAAGGCTTCTAGCATAGAACACAGCTACTTTTATGTGCTTTTTATTATGGCGGGCTATGTATGTGATTTAAGGAGAGTAACCTTACCTAAAAAAAAGTCACTATGGGGAAAGAAAAGTTTTTTTGCCAATATAGTGGAGCAGCTACATGGACTGCCCTGGCCTGAGCAGTTAAGAGGAGGATAGCCCAAGTTAGCACATGCCAGCACAAGCTGTTTAGACAGATCAGAAGTGGTTTATTAACTCACATGAGTTGGAAGAAGGTATATTTTCAATACTATGAAGGAGAGAAAGAATTTACTTGTACACACTACCCACAACAGAACTACAATCACCACTGCACTGTTTTTGAAGCAGCTATGAGCAGTTAGTCTTATACAATAAAGGACTAATGAAAAACAAGTGAAATCTGAAGCTCAAGTATTGTAAGCCACCCAGAACTTGCAGCAATTAGTCTAACTCCCCTTTAAATCAGTCACTACTTAAACCAAGATAGCTCTTATACCAGGCCAAACAAATTTACTCAAAGCAGAAAGTAAATGCAAAAAACAGGATGAGGCAATGCAAAAAAAAAAAAAAAACCGCTCTAAAGAGCCAGATCAGTTAGGCAACTTAAGTGCTGACACAAAAAATACTTGTATGGCTTTTTCTATGATAATGAAATCCACAGATAGATGAAGGTGAGTGCATGTGATAGAGGCTTCTGCAGTCATAAAGAAGACAAGGCTGCATACATTATTAAATAAGAAAACAAAAGAACCAATGAAAGACAAGTGAAGTCTGCATTACACACTGTGCAGTAAGTATTAAATAAGAAAACAAAAGAACCAATAAAAAACAAGTGAAGGCTGTGCGGCACACAGTGCAGTAAGTATTACCTAAGAAAAAAGAACCAACGAAAAACAAGGGAAATCTGAAGCCCAGATGCTCTAATTTACCTAGGACCTGCAACAATTAGTCTAAATCTCACTTATATGAATCACTACTTAAATCTAAGATAGCACTTGCACTAAGCCAAACAGATTTGCTAAAAGGAGAAATTAAAATACAGAAAAGGTATCAGACAATGCAAAAAAAAAAAAAAACAGACCTAAATAGCTAAATCAGTCAAGCAACTTAAGTGGAGACATGAAAAAGAACCTTTATAGCTTGTTTTCCACTCTTAAAATCCAGCAGATAGTCAAACAGTCTTTGCAGGCAGTGCAGGCTTCTGTAGTCTTAAGAGGAAGACTCAGTTTTTTATTCTAGTACTTAATTTATGACATCTGATTACAGCGCTACATGCCAACATTTCTGTGTTTCCCGTATTAGAAAAACAGTGCCACGGTAAATGGATTTGTACATCATAGGTGTAGAATGAGACAGTTGTGTAATATGAAGGTTGGAAATAATGTATTTAGTGTAGAGATATGTAAACAGATGATACTTGGTGCACATTGTACTAAGATAAAGTCATCTAGTCAAAAATGCATTGAAGAAAGGCTAAAACTCCACAATCTTTTAGACCTCATAGAATTGTTTGGAGACACATGCAAGTCTATACTACTTAATACCACGTGTTTTTCTTTGATAAGTATTAGCTCTGTGGGTTTTACCTTAAAAGTAAGTTCATAAAATAAATTGCTAAGAGGACTCCTTTTTGAGAGTAAATTCATAAGAGAATTAATAACTTATTGCCTTTAGGTAAATAGGTGCACATATTATAGAATGCTACAAATGCTATTCAAGCTTTTCATATTGCTCAGAAAATATCCTTTAACATAGCCAATTTCTTTTTTATTGTGAGCACTCTATTCCCCACGGACTTGCTATTTCTATCAATTTTTGTTCCCCGCCTCTGTCACCCTTCCCCAGTATCTCCATAGTACATTTTCAGAGATGTCAGATGGATCTCTTTGCCAGGTAGACATCTAGCCTTCTCATAAGGCATTGCCTTACTGGCTACTAATTTCTAGGACTGGGGGAATAAGGATTTGATGGAGATTGATGAACAGGAGGTTGGAGACACAACTCAGTAGCTGCTGCTCAAGATACCTAGCTAAGGTGAGCAATGTGCAATGATGTAGGCACATATGTCGAGCCCCAACTTATTCACCAAACCCAGGAAAATGGATATCCTGCCTTTGTACCTGCAGGCCAGCATTTATAATAGTTAAACTCTGTACAAATAAAATACAGCCATGCAATTTTTACATCAGTTTGAAATCAAAAATTGACAGAGACCATCCTTCTTTTGTTTTTTTGAAGTGAAGACTCAAATTAGGTACTTGGTTGGCCTAATTACAGCCCAACCCAACCGTATAACGTAGACTTTGTTGTTATATACCTACAGCAAGACAGAACAAAGAGAGTTATTACTGAATTAATCCAATGACTGAAAAGAGTGAACTGCAAACCTGAAAGTTTGAACTGCAAAAATATGCCCCTGGCATGAAGCAGAGAAAACAGCTTGCCTTCCTTCTGCTTTCTGGATATGCCTGGAAGCAGTAGTGTGACGACATGCTTCCCCTGCTTAACTTCCCACTTTCACAGTTACCAGACGGAGGTCAGAATGTGATGAGTAAGCTTTTGTATGAACTGCTTTTCCACTTCTGCAGTGGAACTGTAGGATGCCAGTGTCCTTCAAAAAGCTGCTGATAGAGATTTGTGATCTACTGCTTCTCTGCTGATTTAATTTATGCTTTCATCCCCTATAAAATTCCCTCTAGATCTCTTGGGTTGCCAGTTAACAAAACTGAACAGTTCGGTATACATATATAGTATTTCATTGAGAATATCATCACAGGAAATTGTTGGCCTTCAAATGGGCAGATAAAAAGTCTGAAGATGAGAATCTTGCTATATTATTACAGCTGAGGGATGTACAACCTCAAAACCTCAAGATGGGGGCATGCCCTCTTCTCTCAGGAGGGTATGGCCTCAAAGTTAGAATAATTTGATCAAGGAGTGTGCCCTCCCAAATAACATAGAAAACCTGCATTGCCTTACTCGTGTGCTGACCCTAACCCTACCTGTCCTCTAACCCCAACTTTATACATTAGGGTACTAAATACCCTTTCCCTAACAGTACCACTACAAAAGAAATAACACAGATTCGCACACACACACACACACACACACACACACACACACACACACACACACACTCATACACACACCCACTGCACATACACTATCACACACAAAATGCAAAACTATCACCTTACTCTAACCCTTACTTTAACCTTAACCTGCAAACAGTTAAGCACAAACACTCAAACCAAGCAAAACATACATCTATCCCCTTCACTATTCCTTACAGTAACCCTAAGCCGTGGCCACTCACATGAGCATATGCACACACACACACACACACACACACTCAACCCCAATGCCTAAACTTTCAAATTACAAATACAAGTTTTGTTATTACTACCCATTTCAACTTAACTTTTATTTTTTTTTTTAATTTATTTTACATTTGTGGACCAGGCTAGTCTAACTGGATATATGTCCATTTTCAGTAGAGGCCCGGGGAGAAAAGCTCCAAGACACGATCAATCAAATACAAATACAAGTACAAACAACAAATAGCAAATATCATAATAAAAATTATCAACAACAGTAACATGCAGTAAAGCATACAGGTTAGCACAGGATGTACAATAAGGGCAAGAGTCATAAACAGTGCAAATAGCAGATACAGAAACATCATATAGGTATGTCCATAGTAGAAAAAAGAAGTTAGTTGTGTAGTGATGTTACTAAGGATTTACTTCAAACTATGTATCTACAGAGGATAGAAATAATGCAAAAAAAGGGAGAGATGACAAATATATAGTAAGAAGGAAGATACAGTGGGTGATAAGTAATGGATAGGCAAAGTCAAGTTTGAAGAGACAGATGACTAGTCCGGTTTGGTACATGGGCATAGCCAGTATGATTTGAGGTAAAGTTTAAGTCTGTTTTTGAAGAGGGATAAGGAGGTGAGGGAGGAGAGATCATTAGGGAGAAGATTCCAGGATTAACCTATTTTATTGGAGAAGAGAGAATCCCCAGCCCTGTTATTAGATAACATCTTGATCTTAGCTAAAAGAGAAAGTAGGATAACATACTTGATAGGTTTAGAGTGGACAGGGATATTATAAGGGTCTTACTGAGTATGTATGATACCCCATAGGGTACTACAGAAATGTGTGAACTTCCTATACTTGTTGATACTAAGGTAAGTATAGCCCTCACTATACTTATCACAAGAACCTTCCAGAGTCAGACTTGGGTCACATAGGTTGTCTCACTGGCTTCTGTCTTGAGGCTACGTCAGCAGGTCTTGGAAGTACTCTTGGCCCATGTGGATCAGGACATCTATTTCTAAGTTTAATTCATGACCGAGACATGACTATGGTTGCCTCTCATGAGGTACTTGGTACAATATAATGCACCCATGTTGAAATTAGGGCCCCTTCTGGTTCACGGAGTGAGTGGAACCACAGTAGAAAGGGCTTCCACTCCATCAGTTGCCAGGTAGTGTGTGATACATGGGGATGCATTGACCAACATCTCTGCCAGCATTCTGGCAATGCACATAATTCTTATATCTGTCACACTAGATCACTCTACTGGCTCTTCCTGCATGGTAGGCATATATTTGTTTTCTTTTTATATCTTATTTAAGTAGTTATTTATGTTATGGCTAGGCTTGGCTAGGCTACAAAAGGTCCTCACTGAGACAGATGCTGGGGTCAAAGCCATAGCCTCAAGCTCAATGCCAAAAAGTGCATTGTCATCCCCTTTGGTAAAAACTCTATACCCATGAGCTACCACATAAGTGGCAGTCTAAATAACACAGAAAGTATGATAACAGACCTTGGGACACAGGTGGACAGTAGTCTCTCCTTTGATAATCACATCACCACAGTAGTCAGGAAATCCGTCTACGTGGCACACCTCATCACAAAAGGTTTCTCATCCAGGAAAAAAGAGGTCATTGTTCCCCTCTACTCATCACTCATTAGACCCATTATAGAGTACACTGCCCCTTTTGGTATGTACCTCACAAAACATCTACAACAACTGGAAAGGCCACAGAAATACCTCACAAAGAGGATTACTGGCCTCAAACAGATGCCCTACGCAGACCGTCTCAAAAAATTCCAGCTTTACTCTCTTGCATATCGCCTACTCAGAGGTGATCTCTGCCTAACATACAAAGCTATGTCAAACCCAAAGCTGTTGGACATGCTCCACTGGGTGATTAGAGGTGTGTACAAAAAGTTTGTGTGATGAGCGTAAGGACTTCAGATTTTTATAAGGGGTTATGAGGCTAGATAAAATTGGAGTATAAGTACGTTTATAAAGAATGTTGTGGGCAACGTAAGTTGGTGGAATTTAATCAGGTGTTGTAGTTCTAACCATCCTAGCCGCTTTAAATTTATACAATGGTGGGTTCTAAATGGGTTTCCTGTTGCAAATCTCGCAATGTTATTATAGGACATTTCCAATTTGCTGAGGTTATTCTTGGATAGATTAGTAAAAATGGGTGAGGCATAGAGGAGTGTAGAGATTAAATGAGTGTGAGCTATAGTACTTTTGGCAGTAGGAGAAAGGAAGGGTTTAATCCTATAGAGAGTGCCAATTTTTTTGTTGACAGTCTTTATAGCATTGTTGATGTGGATGTTGAAGTTCAGATTATTGTCAATGGTGACACCAAGTAGTTTGGTGGTAGGGTCTGGAGATATTATAGTACCATTGGTGGATGTCACAGAGAAATAAAGAGGAGAGGACTTTTGAGTAGGATTGAAGAGGAGGAGTTTGTTTTTTTGGGTTCAAAAGAAGACAACGCTGAGTGAACCATTGTTCAGCTATGTTAAATACCTTCTGGGTAAGAAAGTGAAGGTCATGGGAGGATGCAGCTGAGCATAATAGTGTGGAGTCATGAGCATATTGTATGCAAGTGGCCTGGGGGTAGCTAGATGAAGTTCATTAATAAATATAGAGAAAAGGAGAGGTCCTAGTATGGACCCCTGAGGGACACCTAGGGTAATGGGTAGATGATTGGATAGAGTGTTATGCCATAATACTGCTTGCTGTCGTTTGTCAAGGTAGGATTGGAACCATTGTATGGAAAGTGGGTCTAATGACAGAGATTTTAGTATGTTTATGAGAATCTGGTGGTTTACCATGTCAAATGCTTTAGACATGTCGATAAATAGAGCAGAAGAAAGATTATTCAGGTTGCGGTGCCTCTTAATGTAATCAGTAAAGGAAAGGAGGGCAGTGGTAGTGCTGTGTGAGGGTCTAAAACCATGTTGACAGTTGGAAAGTAAATTGTTTTCAATTAAGTGGTTGAGTAATTGCCTATGGAGGCATTTCTCCATGATCTTAGCTAAAGGAGAAAGTAGGGCAATGGGGCGATAGTTTGATAGCTCAATGGAGTGTCCACCTTTATGCAGGGGGGTAATTTGGGAGACTTTCCATAAGGTAGGGATGTGACCTTCAGTAATAGTTCTATTGATCAGTATGGAAATAGGGTAGGCAATAGCCTTGGCTGATAACTGTAGATATTCTGAAGGCAGTAGGTCTGCAGAGGGAGAGCATGGTTTAAGTTTATTCAAAAGGGTTTGAATAAATATGGTTGGGACAGGTTTGAAATGAAAAAGAGGGGTGGGGTTGAGGTATAGGAAGGTGGTGTGAAGGTGTTGGGTGATAGTTGACTAGCTAGTTTTAGGAAAGCATCTGTAAAGAAGGTATTGAAGGTATTAGCTGTATGGATGGGATTTTTCTGGTCTGTATTTTGAGGGTTTGGTGTAGTGGATTGACCTGGGTGAAGTAACTGCTTAATGCTAGCCCAGAATTTCTGTGGGTTGTCGTGATTAGGTTGTTGAAATTGTAGGTAGTTGTTTCGTTTATCAGAAAGTATAGCCTTCTTAGTGTCATTTCTTAGCTGTCTAAAGGTTTGCTGGTTTACAGGGTTTTTAGTCATTCTCCATTTGACCCAATATTTATTTCTGAGATGAATTTTGTGTTTGGTTTCATTAGAAAGCCATGGGACAGAATTGACCTTAATTCTAATAGATCTGGTTGGAGCATTGTGGTTAAGAATGACAAGGAAAGGTAGAATTAAAGTAATTAACGGCTTCATCTAAAGGGAGGTGTTTTAAGGGAACCCAATTGCATGCTCTTAGTTCCATTTGGAATAGATCAGGGTTAAATTTCTTTTTGGATCTGATACTTCTGATAGTGGTTGGAATGGGAGTGTTGGCTTTATGCCTGATTATGTAGGTAAGTGAGTGGTCACTTATATAATCAGGGAGGGTTCCAGAATTATAGTAGTGAGTATGATTGTAAGAATCCAGTCTAATATGCTTGTTTTCTTGTTAGCTTTATTTATTCTGGTGGGGGAGATAATGGTTTGAGACAAAAACATATAGGTTAATGTGGGTAGTAGGGAGGCTGCTAAAATAGGAGTTCCAATCTATATTTATATCCCCTAGGATTATGCTTTCTTGAGGCAGGTATTGGGATAGCCAGCAAAGGATATTTTCCATGGTGGTTATGTTATTTCCAGGGGGCAGATACATACAGATAATATAGATTGATTTAGCATTGTTGAGTTCAAGTTTAGAGATGAGAATCTCAGCATTGGAATCAAGAGGTAGATTACAGTCATATGTGGTTAACTGTAAGCCAGATTTAAATAGAATAGCAACCCCACCGCCTTTCTTAGCTACTCTGTCAGTTCTCAGGATATTATATCCAGGTGGGATAATTTCATTGTCTTTGATAACAGGTTTTAGCCATGTTTCTGTTAGACAGATAATGTCAAAGGAGTAAACCTCTAAGAGAGCTTGGAGTTGAGTTACTTTGTTGTTAATACTACGTATATTAAGATGAGCTAGTAGGAGAGAGTTAGATGGTTTAGCAAGGAGATAATTAGTTGATTGATTGTGGTTATGGAGAGAGATAGGGGTTGCTGTTGGGTCAGGGTTAGGATGAATGTCATCGTCCTTTAATGTGAGAAGTTGCCCTAGATAGCTTGGGTTAGGGAACTTGCTGTACAGAAATAACACTCTCCTGAGATGTAGTGTATTATATTTAATGTGTAGTATTCTATGATACTTTGCAAAAGTAGGTAGCTGGGTAAGCATGTTATATTTGCATGGTTATGCAGGTCTGGTGAGGGTGGGGAGTTGGTTTGTTGATTGAGGTAGTCAATGTGAGGATATATTGGGTGCTCATATGAGGAGAGTAAATAGGCAAAGGTTAGAAGTGGTAGTGATAACAGAGTGAAGCAGAGTAGAACTTGAAAAGGGGTGGTTGGCTTAGCCATTGGGAAGGATTAGCTATTGGATGTATGTATGTAGATATGGAAGTAATTTAATGTGGGAGTGTGTAAAGATAGGAGGGTGTGGTGAGTATGGAGGGGAGTGATAAGAGATGGGAGATGAAAAGAGAAGATGGCCAATGGGAAATGTGGAGAGAGTTATGGGAAGAGGAAGAGGTGTGGTTAGAAAGTATAAGAGCAGAACCCCTGGGGGTGGGTGGGAATTGGGGGTAGGGAGAGGAGCAGAGTGAGCCCGCAGGGCGAACGGAGCAGGGCCAGACCAAGAGGGAAAAGATAGACTAGAAAAAGCAATCAGTCACTGGGACACAGGGTAAGAATCTTATTATTCTATAAGGGAATATTGCTATGTGTGAAAGAGTATGTAAGTAGTGGGAAATATTGTGGGGTGGAGAGGGAAGGGAAAACAAGTCTATTAGTAATGGTACAACTTTGGAGAAAAGGGAAATCAGATATGGAGCGATCTTATGCTCTGAAGTTTGCTGCCACCTAGTGGCTATATGGAGGAAAGGCAGAATAAAGAGAACGCTGGGCTTAAGGGTTAGGTTTACAGATGTGGAGGTACTGCGTTTAGTTGCAGAAGGCTATAGCCCTTATATTCTTCAAAACTAAAAGGAGCTTAATAGTAGAACAGAGACATACATTGGGGGGTGCGGGAGGTGGGAGGAGGACGAGGACTGCGGCAGGCAAATATCTCGCTCAGGAGGTAAGCTGCAGAGTACAAAATTAACAGTCACACAACTAGTTTAATAGGCTACATACACTGTGGATTCCTTGGTAGTATAGGAATATTCACATTGCTACACTCAAGCAGTACCCTTGGAGTCTTCATGGTCTCAAATGGGAAGGAGCGTTCCTTGTAAGTCTTTTTAGGTTATATTAGGTATTCTTAATGTAGAAAGGGCGCACCCGAGGATGCAGGCTGTAAAAAGTAGAGAAATACCAAAATAAGTAATTGCAGTACTGAAAAAGGGAAGAAATAGCACAAAGGAAGAGTAGGGTAGTGAGTAAAGCAGGTAAGGAGGCTGTCGCTCTAGGGGAGCAGTCAGTAAAGGTAGGCGAGGGCAATTAGGAGAATGAAGCAGTGAAATGAGAGGGGGAGGGACGTAGGAGGCGTGAAGCAAAGAGGTAGGAAAAAATACAGCGGCATGATAGAGAAAGATATATGTGTTAGTTGTTATGGAGTATGCAGTAATAGCAGTTGTTAAAACTATGCAAGAGAGAGCAGTTCAGCAGTAACAACAATCAACATTTAGAAGCTTGTATTTCCCTGTCCTAGAGTCAACAAACGTCACAGACAATTCACTCTACACAGCAGTTAGAATGTAGCGTGCAGAACAAGACCCACAAAATTGAATAGTAGGTGCTAGTAAATACCTTTACATGCAAAAGCACTATTAAGTGTGAAGACAATCTAGTAAGGTAAAATATATGCTAAAATAACAATACTCGCCAAGCTGTATAAACTTACAGCGGGAAAATCAATGCGATACAACATTATAGGCAGTACGATCAATTAAAACACTCTGACTAGTAAAAAAATGCTAAGCGTAATGATAGAAAACACTATAAATAACGCTCGCTAGGCTATTGATATATAAAGTGAAAAATAATGCGATTACAGCATTGCTGGCAGTAAAAGAAAATGCTAAACATTGTTAATAAGAAAATATGATAAACAATAATGCAAAAGACAAATATTAATTAACTTATATTTGATAATACACAATTCAATGAATTCACCACTTGACAAATGTGAGCATTTAACCATTTTTACTGCAAAAAAAACTTTATAACAAAATGTACGTAACCTGTAACCAAATGCTCTATACCCATTTACGCATATGATGCTTGATCGACCAAGCCAAACATCAAACCTAATCTAGTCAGCGCAAATCTTCAAAAACAAAGCTTGTTAAAATAAAATTAAACATTTTTTGCAAGGGGGCACCTCCAACCCCTGCTAATTATATATATACCAGCAGAAGTTGCACTACAGTAGGGAAAGGGAAAGTTCCACGATCCCCTCTGTACTGCAATCTTGCTCAGACAAAGAAGCCAGTATGTTTGATCAGCTGATTTTTGATCACACATACTCTCTGGGATTCATTAAGTTGAAATTTCCATGCAGGAACAGTGTAGCCATTCGTGCATGCAATATGGCTGCCAAGCAATCCAGCAAACAGCTGATCTGACGTACACGAGCATGCCTGCACTGTTCCTGCAAGTATACGGTTGCAGAATGCTAATTACCTCATTTGCTGGTGAAAACCATGCAAATGAGTTGAATAGCGATTCACCAATCAGCCAGGTACCCATGCAAGTACAGTGTTATTTGCAGAAATGTATTTAGTTACTAACCGAATACATTTCTGCAAATAACAAAACGGAGGCATGACTGCTCTCAAAAAAGCATGTATTACAATGTTTAGGCATGGCAATGGCCAAATATATGCCCAGTGGCATGGAAATCTGTTTTTTTTTTTTTTATAAAAATCAAATTTTTTTTTTTGGCCAATCTCGGACGTTTAAGCATAGGGCGGCGGCACACAAACAGGATCGTGCTAAAAATAAAAAAAAATTGTAAAAACTCAATTTCAAGGGAGATCTGCATTTTGCCATTATAGTCTATGACATGCAGAATGAAAACAATACCAGGGAACAGTGGTTGTCAAGGGGAAAGGCTCTGTGTAAGTGTAGTAACTATGGACTAAGGCAGTGGGGTATGCAAATGAGGGGAAATGTACTGAATCACAAAACTCTTCTAAGTTCCAAACTGCACATAACCATGTAGGTGCTCTAGCATGATGATGTAACTAGGAGGAGCAACAGACATGAAAAGGGGTGGTGTAAGGCATGTTGTAAGCACAGTGGAGCCCTAAGGCATAGTGATAAGCTTAGCAAAGCACAGCTAAGCAAGGGTGTGTGTCTGAGGCTGTATTCACGTATTCCATGAAGGGGAGGGCCATTTCTTACTATTTACATAAGCTAAATGGGTTTGCGTGGCGCACACCCGGTCTAAAAAAAATGGAAATAGCAGGACTGTTTACATTTGGGCACCGGGTTTGCGCAATGCGCCTCGGGGCTTAAAAGGGGAGGATATGGAAAGGGGAAAAAGAAGGAAAACAGCAGAATTAAAGCAATCAAGTACAAATAACATAGCTGGCAGGTGGAATGCAGCATAGTCAGCCAATCATACAGGCAGCATCTACAGCACAACAGTATAAAGTATGGAAACACCTTACAATCTGTTTTTTTTCCCATAAACTCTGTATCATTGGTGTTCACATGCAGGGGAATTTTAAATGGAAAAATGTTCGGGGCTGCCATTGCTTTGATCCATCAGTATGTGATAGAGGCTGATGGCGGAGAGGAGGAAAATGCTGACAACTGCCCCAGACCGAGGAGGAGGAGAAGAGTTTTCAGACCCAGGGTAACTTACCAGGGGCTACATGATCTGGAGATAATAGAGTGCTACAGGGTGGACAGAGACATACTTCAGCAAATCATTGAGCTGTGCCGGCCTCAACTCAGACCCAGACCCAATAGAGGGGAACCCATCCCAGTGGATACCAAGGTATGTGTAGCCTTAAGAATTCTAGCTACAGGAACTTTCCAAAGACTTACTGAGAAATCATGAGGGACGCACAGGCATCTGCATCCAGGGTACTCCACCAGTTCCTGGATGCCATGCTACCACATGCTGGTGAGCACATTTACTTCCCTAGCACCCATGAGGAGAGGACCAGCAATATGCATCTCTTCTGCCATGTAGCAGAATATCCAGATGTACTGGGTGCCATAGACTGTATGCAAATCCACATCAAAGCACCACCCGGTGAACAGGGTAGGGTCTACATAAACCGCAAGAGCTTCCCCTCCATCAACTGCCAGGTCATGTGCGATGCCCAAGGCATTATCATGAATGTGTGTGCTGGCAGCCCTGGAAGCTATCACGACTCCCACATATAGCATTTGTCACAGCTGTATCAGGCATTTGCCAGTGGGGGCATCCCGTATGTCCATCTGGTGGGGGATGCTGGCTATGCACTGGAGTTGTGGATGATGACACCCATCAGAAATGCACACACACCCACACAAGAATGCCATAATAAGGCACATGCACATACCAGGATCATTATAGAGTGTGTGTTTGGGATGCTCAAGTCATGGTTCCGCTGCCTTGACATATCTGGTGGAACCTTGAAGCACTCTCCAGCCACATGTACACACATGTTCGCCACGCTACACAATATGATGCTGCGGAAACAGCTGCAGCAGGAACAGCATGGGGAAGGGCCACACAGCCCACCACCATTGCCAAGGTCCCCAAAGGCAAAGAGGGACTCACAGGAGGAGGCCGAGTATTCTCAGGCCTTGGCAAAGAGCCAGTGCATAGCACACACACTGACACTGTAGGGACCCCAGGGACTGACAACTCTCTCTGACACACACATCACATTACCTGTAACCTACCATGTATAGGCAGTGTACTGTGAGCATCCAACATGGGTGGCCCTCAAGCACCGTCCTCACAACTGCCGCAAGCACAAGGTAAGTCAGTCTTCTTAACAATAAATGAATGGATTAGTATGTTTTGCTAACATATCTATGGTAATGCTGCATTCATGCAAGGGAATGGGGTGGCCTACTGGGATAGCAGCACATAACTGACAGCTATGTGGGACACCAGGAAATGTCTGGCCAAAACTGGCCTCCCCACACTATGCAGTAGTACCCAAGGTGGCAAATCCAACTGCAGTATATGTGTGGGGACAACTAACTGAGGGGGTCAGAGGTCACAGGCAGGGATGTTACCCCTCACACCAGCACAGCAAGGCAGCTGTAGAAAACCACAGAGAAATGTCTGTTAAAGGCACACAAATGGTGGCATTGTTGAATTACCCCCCCCCCCCCCCACACACACACACACAGACTCACACAGTGATAGCACAGCAGGATATGCAGTTGCAGTAAGGCTATGAAAGGTAAGAAGTCTGAAACTCAAATGTATGCTTGTACAATCTGACCTGGGCTCGTTACTGAGATGCTTCTAGTCCCCAAGATAGGACACAATAGTATGATAAATGGAACCAAAAGGTGAAGCAAATATCAGCACAGTCTGTGCAAATGTGTACATTTGACAGGTGTGCCCCTCAATATACCCATATAAATGCAGTAACATGTATGTTTGCAGGGAAATAGCAGCATAGCACACATTGGCAGGGCTGTACCAATATACAAGAAAACACGTTGCCTGTCCACAATATGCAGGGGTCAATGAGCTATGTGTATGTGTGGTTAATATTGTCTGAATCTGGCCAGCATGTTCTCCTGGCAGTCGTCTTGTAGTGCCCTAGGTACAGTGCTGCCTTTGACAGGGTCATGTGCAGATAACTGCAATGCCAACTGCTATGCATGTCAGTGACACCCACTGCTCTGCCACTGACATACCTGGAAGTCACAGTGCTATATGGAATATACTACGCATATTAGTGACATCTTGAAGGATGTGTAGCAGAGGTGCCAAGGCTTTTGTGAATATAAGTGCTTTTTGGTACTGTTGCCAGTGGTCATTCTCAATAATCCTTTTTTCTTATGTTTGCTTTTGCATATAATGGACATGCCTGCACAGTTGAATGCACTCTGTACCCACACCCATAACTCCCAACCTCTGACAGCAAGATGTCTGGACAAGGGCAGAAATAAAAGTGGAACAAAGGCACAATGATAGACATGTGTTGTAAATATCACCCTTACATACTGAGAAAGTTGGTAGGGTGAGGTGTTTGCAGTAGCAGGAATTGTCTGAAGGTTATGTAGTCTGAAACACTAATGTTTGTCATTATTTAGTAACATCAGTCTTCAATTATATGTAACTAACTTGCCATAAAAACACAAGTTTACATAGAAAGGATGAAACCTCTAGCCAAACACTTGGACAACCTGCCAAAAATGTAGAGCTGAGAGGTATGCCCACAAAAGGTTATGGCATCTCAGGTTAAAAAGATACCACCCAAGCAAGAGATCCCCAGTCAGTATATCACCAGGTTGCTGGACTGTTTACAAGCTCTATAGCTGTACATATCAGATTTGTCAGGCTAATGGGCTGAAAATTCTCAGGGTCTGTAGTCGCTACCCCTTTATGGAGAGAGATGACTAAAGCAGTGCACCATTTAGAATGGACAAAGCCTGAGGTGAGGCTGTGACTGAACACGACACACAGATGTGGTACCAGGTATCTTTTTAGTTCCTGTAGGACACAGCCAGGGATATTTTTGAGTCCCATGGAAGCTGTATTCTTGCCTGTGGACAATGCAGGAGTAACCTGGACTGCAGTAATCCTGGGTGCCTGACATTCTTCTGACATTCTAATACACAAAAAAAAGCCAACAATCCAGAAAAATCAGAAAGTACTAAGATGATAATCCAAATAGACTTTATTGATAAGTGCTTTCGGTTAGAGCTTCCAACCTTCTTCAGACAAGAAATCACAGTAAAAGCACTTATTAAATACACCTATTATGGCAATTAATCAATAATTTAATTACTATCTTAAAGGCAAAAATACGTAAAACATAAAACATAAAGCTTAAGGCAACATCCCCAAATATATAATTTAATATAATAATAATAATAAAATGTGTGTATTTAAAATATTTATCTATAAAACTTTTTAAGGTTTAAAACACTTATCGAGTGTTTAAACCAACAGATTAAGTCCATGGAGGAGAATATCAAAAAAGACTTATGTTTTAATTCCGTAAGGACACAGTATCCTAATATTTTTGCAGAGGTGGATGACATCACCAAGGCTATTACTGAACATAAGAACCAGAAATTAGAAAGGGACCGTTTGGATTACACAAATGGCAAGGCTTATCCGAAACCACCAGGAGCCCTACAACATTCAGAAAATAGTGATCCAGGTCCCAGTAGTGAATTTAACCAATGTGGCATTTTTCTGGATTGCTGGCTTTTTTTGGTGTGTTAGTATGGCTGCTGGAAGTACACAAGATGATATTTTGTTTATTCCCCGGAGGGAATTTGAAGTTCTGCAACAATAAGTTCAGATTTTGACTACACTGGTGCAACAATTGTTTCATAATTTCCAGGGTGTTAATGGAACTAACACCAATCATGTACATTCTCAAAGCGAAGTATTCTTTGATAGTATCCCCCAGGCCAAGGACATTTAAACCTACAAGAGTCCAGTATGGGTCTAGGAGATCCTGACCGGAATAGAGATGTAAGTGTGGGCTTAGAACAGTGGTTAAATCAGCCAGGTAAATCACTGACTGTGAATAGTAATACTACTTCATCTCTGCATAATGCTCTTGATTCATTTCATGACACAGTGTTAAAATATCGTAGGTTGGTGCATGAGAATACATATTTTAAAGAATGTGTTAAAAGAAAACAGATACCTAAAGTTTTGAGATACTGGAAATTTCCCACTGAACTTACTGAGAATAGCCCATTACATTGTGAACTGTTGCAGCTCTTCGATAAACAGGGCTGTGAATTGCTTGTCATTTTAATTAAACATAACTCCTTACAAATGGACAATTTAAACCAACAGATTAAGTCCATGGAGGAGAATATTAAAAAAGACATGTTTTAATTCTGTAAGGACACAGTATCTCAATATTTTTGCAGAGGTGGCTGATGTCAGCAAGGCTATTACTGAACGTAAGAACTGGAAGTTAGAAAGGGACCGTTTGGATTACACAAATGGCAAAACATATCCGAAACCACTGGAAGTCCAATAACGTTCACAAAATGGTGATCCAGGTCCCAGTAGAGAATTTAACCAATGTGAAGAAGGTGCAGGTATGAATCAAGGCTTTAATGAATACCCTTTAGAGTCTGGCAATCTATGACATTCGGAGAGGATACGGAACAGAAGAGGGAACTCTGTATCGCAAATGAATTACAACAGGAAGGGTTCTACTTCAAGAAACCAGCAATGCCAGAATCGGTAGGTGAAGGAATTTTGTGTCGACCTTATCAGTGTGCTTTTAATAGTACTGGTGACTTTAATATATTTAATTACAATAGTGTTCCGCTTTCAACAGTACACGCTGATTTGTTTAGTAGGGGGTTGACATTTGTCCCATCAAGAAGAGCCAATATTACTGAAGCTATCACTGAACTGAAGGTATTTATAAGGAAACTTAATTTAGCTCTAATGTTTGATGGGGCAGATAAAATAATCAAGAATCCATTACACATACCAAGTGCATTTAACCCTGAATTACACCCTACACTTAAAATATTTGATCATGTCTGTGAAATGGATATAAGACACTTATTAAAAGGCCGAGATGACAATAATAAAAATGTGAATCTTACCAATGCCCAGAAGAAATTAATGCAGGACTTAAAAGAAAAAGATATTAGATTAATGCAACCTGATAAAGGTGACGGCCTTATAGTTATGGACTGTGTTGATTATCATCAAAAAATGTTAAGTTTATTATACGATGAAAGCTATGTGGAAGCATCTCTAAATGAAGTGAACATTTCTTATAGTAGAATTGATTATTGGTTAAATGATTTGTTATTTCAGGGACACATCAATGAAGAAGAATATGAGTATATGTATATTAATAAACCCAAAGTTGCTACTATATTTGGTGTCCCTGAAATAAACAAAAGACCTTGAAAATCCACCTTTACATCCAATTTTGGATGGGGGGATAATCAAAAGCATATTATATAGCTAAGTATATTGATAGCCAATTAAAAAATAGATTAGCATCTTTGGAATATCTAAGCCGTGATTCATGGGATTTTTTGACCAAGTGTAATCAACTAAATGCTTGTCCACTGGATGATCTGATATTAGTCACAGTGGATGTGAAGGATTTATATACTTGTATCCCACATGATTTAGGCTTAGAATGGTTTATAGAATTTTTCACAAGTATTTTACATGTAGGTCAGGATGGGCGGCCACAGTGGTGCAGCGGTTAGCGTTGTCGCCTCACAGCAGGAGGTTCTCTGGTTCGATCCTCGGGTGGGATGCCTTCTGTGTGGAGTCTGCATGTCCTTCCTGTGGTCGCATGGGTTTCCTCCAGGTGCTACGGTTTCCTCCCACATCCCAAAGACATGCTGTAGGTGGATTGGACACTTTAAATTGGCCCTAGGCATGAGTGTGTGCGTGTGTGTGCCTTCCGTTGAAGGATGGGCATTGGGCTGGCAATTCGACACACGTAAAACTCTACTGCCAATCATGAGCAGACGGTTGATCTGCTGTGCCAACCCCTAACTAGGAAAAGCCGAAAGAAGAAGAAGATTTTACATGTAGGTCAGGATAAAATTAATTCATTATCCCAGCTGATGGAATTGGTATTAGAGAATAATTATATTTTTTATAAGGGCCACTATTTTAAGCGAATTACAGGGGTAGCTATGGGCTCCTCAGTGGGCCCACTATATGCCAATGCTGGGAAATTAAATGTTTGTTCAATTCAAAATATATGGAATTTATAAAGCTATATACTCTCTTTTTGCATGATTTGTTCCTAACTTGGTGTGGACCACAGCATTGTTATATGAATTATTTGATTTTTTGAATGATTCAACTGAATTTTTATCTTTTTCTTATACTAGAGGGGAAAATAGTATTGCATATTTGGATGTTTGTCTAACCGAGGATGTATTGGGGGGAGGCTATCTGAAATCTTCTATTTTTAGGAAGAAAACTTATTCAAATAAGTTTCTTCATTTTCTAGTAATCACCCTATTTATATTAAAAAAGCAGCCATTAAAGGCCAAATGGTAAGGGCTGCTAGGATGATTACTTTGGATAATGAATTCCTTGAAGAGATTAAGTTTATAGGAACTATGTTTTTGAATAGAGATCACCCTAAAACTTTAGTGGAGACTATTTCAGGGGAAGTCATAAGAAAGAGACTATTCGTTTTTTATAGTCCATTATTAAGGCAAGAAAATAACTGTGATGAGATATATATAAATCTAGAAGGTGATGAAGTGCCAGTATTAGTAAACTAGAATAGTAATAATAATAACAATGGTACAAATGGGCTAATGGCAAGGAAGGATACACAATTATGTAATAATTTTATTACAACTTTTATGGATGATAGTGCCAATATAAATAATATTATGTATAAAAATTGGGAAATTATTTCCGTGGATAAGGATATATGTCATATGGTGGTTACTCATCCGAATATTGTTTATAAAAGGGATAAAAAATTGAAGGATTGGTGTAGTTCCTTTACAAAGTCAGAAAAATGGGAATTAGGAAATATGAAAAAATGTGGTATGTGCAATCAGTGTAAATATATTTTGGAATGTGATAATGTTGTATTAGGTAGTAAAAATGTTTCTATTGAAGGCCGTTTTAACTGTAATACAAGGAGTGGGTAGTTTATGCTGCTAAGTGCTTGGATTGCACAGCTTATTATATTGGTAAAACAGAATGGAAATTAAGGCAGCGTATCTACAAACATTATTATGATATTGGGAAGGTTAAGTGTACCAATGCCTTGTCTAGACATGCTCAGGAAAATAATGGCCATAAATTTGGATTTGTAATTTTAGAATAGGTAAAAGATGGTCCAAGGGGTGGCCTTTGGAAAATAGTATTGGAAAATAGGGAATATTGGTGGCAGATTTATTTAAATGCCACTTCAGTACATGGTATTAATGATGTAGTAGCTTATTCAAGTGTTTTAAACCTTAAAAATTTTATAGATAAATGATTTAAATAGACACATTTTATTATTATTGTATTAAATTATGTATTTGGGGGGTTGCCTTATTCTTTATGATTTATGTTTTACGTCTTTTTGCCTTTAAGGTAGTAATTAGATTATTGATTAATTGCCATAATAGGTGTATTTAATAAGTGCTTTTACTGTGATTTCTTGTCTGAAGAAGGTTGGAAGTTCTAATCAAAAGCGCTTACAAATAAAGTCTATTTGGATTATCATCTTAGTACTTTCTGGCATTTTTCTGGCATTCTGATTGTTTCCCTAGGGGGAGAGAGGGGTAAAGTTATCACTGAATGTGTTGGCAAGAATGTTGGCAATATCGGTTGGCTCAGTATAGGAGGTAACATTGTGCAGTAACTCAGAGCACTTCTGGTACTGGTGTGGAGGTTATTGATATAACTATCAAAGGGTTTGTGATTGTTGTCAGTGTCTGCTGCAATTCTGCCATCATAGTTGGCTTTAGATGATTTCATGAGGGATCTCAAGTTGTTGTTGAGGCTCATAAGGGAGTTTTACCACTCTTGGGACTCCACCTTTTTCTGTAACAGTTTCTTCCTTCTGTTGTACAGATTATTAATGGCAGGGGACCACCAGATTGGCCTCCAGTGTTTGGAGGAGAGTGTCATGATTCTGCTGGGTATGGCTAGTTCCATGCATTTATGTATATGTTTGTACAGTGCATTTGTGTATGATTCAGCAGTCATGCAGGTATTTTCCACTGGCATGGGTGCTGTGAAGTTAGCCAACTCTGTTATTATGAGTCCAAAGTCAGCTTTGGAGAAGTTTTTCAAGGTGGTTACCTTTGTGGGGGTGTGTGGGTGAGATGTGGATTTCCATGGTGATTGCTTTATGGTTGGATCTGACCAGGTAGGGATTGACTACAGTTATCAAGCAATGGTCCCATATGTTAGTAATCAACACAGGTCAAGGATGTTGTTTCCTGTACTGGGTGTCAGAATAACCTGGTCCAGGGCATTGGAACTGATGAATTCCAGGAAGCGCTGGAACATTGTATTCATGCTTGACTATCTTTTCCAGTTGATGGAGGGGTAGTTGAAGTCTCCTAGTATGAGAGTGTTGGATTGGACCTTGATAGATTCCAGAGTGTTGAGGAATGTGGATTGAGAGTATAGGGACATGGATGGGGACCTATAGCAGGCTATGACCTGGATTGCACTATTACCCAATGTCAGTTGTACCTGAAGTATCTCAGATGCATTATGCTGGGATACTAGTCTGGATGTGTGCATATCCTTTATGAATATGTAGACACCACTGCCTTTGGAGATGTAGTCCATGTTTTGGGGCTGACAGGTGTGGAATGAGTTATAGCCTGGTAGTGCAGGAGTGCTGTCTGCTGCTGTAAACCAGGTCTCTGTTACAGCACAAATGTCAATGTTCTCCATTATGAGAAGTGCTTTGAGTGGCTGCATCTCAAGATTTAGATGTCTAGTGCTGAGCAGCATGACCCTCAGATTATATTTATGTATAGCTGTTACGGTGGTAATTTGATTTGGAACACCACATAAAAAGGCATTATAGGGGTGGCAAGACACTTAGCCAGTACCTGGAAACACAGGCGTGACAGATGCAGGCCATCTCTGGCAAGTTATTGCAGTCTGTCAATCATGTCATCCCAAGTAGACAGATATTGGATCCCCTGAGAATGACACCAGAAACTTAAGCCAATTGTTGATGTCAATCATTTGTTGTTTGTACTGCAGTATCATTGTGGGTGACAGTAGTATACTGCTCAGGGCTACTGTTATACCTGCCTGGCCCACATAATCTGAGAGCTCCACCATGTCTCTTTTCATGTAGTCCAGAGAGGTCCATCTCAGGTCATTCACACACACATGGACAATGACAGGGTGATACTTGTAGGTGTTGTGGAGTGACCTGACTGGGTGTGTTATGTGTTGGATTCTGGCACCTGATAGACAGCTGGCTGTTACCTTCCCCATATTCAACCTAGTGAGTGGGACATCTGTGTGCATCACTATTGCCACCTATGATTACTGTATTGGGCAAGGTGGTTAACCTTAGGGGCTTAGGTTGAGGGGCACACTGTGTAGGTGAGATATGTGTCCTGTGGTTTGTGCTGTGTTGTGGTGGTTGGGTGGGTGTCTGTCTTGGTGGTCTCTGCTGTTTGGGTAAATGTCTATTGATTACCTCTGTGAAGGTGTGTGTGTGTGTGTGTTGTTTGTTTGTATGTCAGGGCTGTGATAGTGGGTGTTCTGGAGGGGTATGTGTTCCATGTGGTGTGGTGCAGGTATTGACCATTTTCCTCCTGACCAGCTAGTCCAGTCTTTGCTGAAGAGTGCATATCTTCCAATTTGGTGATATAGGGGTATCTCTCATAAGTCTGAGTGTTGGGAGTTTAGAGGAGAAGGTTGTCTGTGTACATTAGGCAGTTGCAACAGTGCCTCAGAATGCCCAAGTGCACCAGGTTAATGGGCAAAAGCACAGAGAAATGCACATTAATCATACCAGGAGGGGTGGCCATAACTACTAAGTACTGGAGCTAATTCTGTGAGGAATTACTACTGTTAATGGCTCTCATGTGTGCTAGAATAATTGATACAAAAACCTGTTGAAGTGTAAAGCTATTAGGCTATTTGAAGTGCAAGAGAGAAAAAAACAAGCAAGATCTAAGGGAAAAACTGAAGGCAGACTTTCTGGCACCTGTAATAGTTTACCTCAGCTGTGCAGTTATCAGCACCTTTGGCCAGTTGTTAGTCCAGTAATCTCTGTAGTGCATGCATAACACTATAGTTCATGTAACTAGATAGGCAGGGGTTCTACTCTCAGATCCCGTGTGTGTGTGTGTGTGTGTGTGTGTGTGTGTGTGTGTGTGTGTGTTTGTGTGAGAATCATATACTGTGTAGGTTATACCATTTTGAGTTGTGTACCATCCTGTACACTTCCAGCACCCTACTTTACTAAGCCTGCTGATCTCATTCACCTTAGAAGTACCTTGGGAGTAGATGCAATCATGTAAGCTCTGTGGCATGTCTGATAACTGCATAACACTCTAGTAGTAAAAACTAGATATGAAGAGGTTTAAATCTCAATACTGGCAACTGTGTGTGTGTGTTTGGGTGAAGATCATATCCTGTTTAGCTGATACCATTTTGATTTGTGTACCATCCATGCCTGTTTACCACCTCCCGATGGCATTAATTTATATAGAGTGATAACAGTGTCTGCCTCACATGCAGCATGTTAAACCATTGTGCAGGCCATACCAGTACTCTATACAGATGCCTATGGGATATCCAGATGTGTGCAACCTATATGTGGTCTGTGTCCCTTAACACTGCCATGTATGTGATATTGTTGACAGATTGGCCACAGTGAGTGTAGTGACACACATGCCAGCATCAAGTATCATACTTGACTGAAACATCATGCTGATACAACATCTGCTACCCTATCACTTTTTCCGGGTATGTAGGAGCAATACCTGACTCCACATTCTATTTCTGGTGGGTTATCTCATCATCCATGAAGGCATTTTGAACATTACTTGTTGTAAGAGGTAGTTTGTTATGTCCCATGCATATAATCTATGTGGGGCATGTCATGTGTATGTAGTACTATAGTACATCAAAGTGTATATGTAGGTTTACTAATCTGTCTGTTGCCAACTATGTTTGTGTTACTGTATGCACATCCCCTGTGTCAGTTCTTACTGTGTGTATGCAAAGGATATATAATTTTGTCTCCATGTTCCTGCCGGTGAACTCAGGAATACATACCACAAACCTGTCATACACAGTATCATGCATGCCCTCATCAACTGCATCAGGGTTGAGTGCATGGGAAAGAAATAGCAGGTCCAACAGGTGTTGACAGGTGAATCTGTTGCAGTTAATGTAATGGCTATGCTTATGAGGGACCTGCTGACAGTACTGCAGTAACCTGTTCTGTATGTATGAGCCTGTGATACTACACAACACTGAGGTGACATGTCTGAAGGCTACCTGTCTGTGACAAGGGGTATGTATGCAAGGTCACACTGTCTGACAACACTGTCCCTCACACACTGTTGCATGCAGACACACCTGGTACATGTACATATAAAGCTATACCTTGCCTATGACATGATTGGGGTATTCCCACTCTGCCATACTCCCTCTTAGGAATGTCTGCAGGGCCACAGCCTGCAGACATACAGATACCTGGAACACAAACATAATACAGCATGTCAGACTTCATTCAGTCAGTGGTTCTAACAGCAATAATGCATCCTGGCTAATATGGTATATACACCTGTATGTGTACCCATAACAAATGCAAGCAGACAGCACCTTACACAGTATTACACAGTTGCACTGTACTATATTCACCCTGTGCATCAGACCCATATTAGCATGTTCCTGCATCGATGGATGACAGGGATGTGACACAGGTATCATCATATGCACAGGCTGTGGTGTAGGTTTGCCAGAGGCATAGGCTGGGCCATATGGTTGACATCATGTGTGTGTGTTTGGAGGGGTATTCAATAGATGGGCTGTGCAGAGGTGCTGTGTGTGTCTGGAGGTGACCTGCCTATGATATAGCTGTGTGTGTTTATGTATGCACACAGTCACGCCATGTAGCTGTCCTACACAGAGGTATGTTGGAGAGCTGTGGACTGTACATGGCAGGGTGTCCAGTTCACCATCTTCAGCCATGGATATGGAAACTGGTCCTACCAGGGGTATCACTGGCACCACCAGGCCCAAAGCCAGATGCAGTACTGCTTCCTGATGGTTCCTGATGGTGACTGCTGCCTGCTGGATCCGTGTCCCTGACGGGACTGGCCAGGACCATGTGCCCATGGCCTGCTCAGGTGTGATGTGGACAGAAAACACCCTTTGGTAGTGCTGGTGTCACTGCCACTACAGGAGTGTGAAGGTGCATGGTCCTGTAGACTCTCAGCTGTTGTTGGTGCTGAACTACATCCAAATGGCCGATGCCCATCTCCCACCACACGCTCTAGCACAGACATGCCAAGGTCGAGGATTGCCAAGGTCTCACCCCACCATCTATTCATGACCTCAGTATTTTGACGTGTGGCCTGAACAAGGTCATGTATGTCGCCATGTAAATCAGGAAGCATTGCATCCACCACCCTGACTATTTGTCTGATGTGGTGTTCACTACATGCCTGTGCATCCACGACAGCCCAAAACATGCATCAGGTGACACCTGCTGCTTGATGAGCATCAGTCCTCCTGCAAGCACCCTTGTCCATCCACCTGTGTGGGACTGCACCTGCACTCTGGCTATGGCCAGTGTATACACTCACACCTGCCATAGTCACCACACTAGTCTGTTCCATGCCACCACTTGCCAACTGTCCATTATCTGTGTCCACTGGTGAAGGGGTATGTGTGGGCATTGTCACTGTGTGCAGGGATGGTGTGGACAACAGTAAGATGCCAACCAATGGCACACATTCAGCCCCTGACAACCCCATCTGTACATCACTATTCCTGTCATCATTGTCACAGTCTGCAGAGACAATGACATCAGTTTCCAAGCAGAAGGGACCCTAAACCCATCACCACCTGTGAGGGGAAGACAACATATGTACATTATTACCTGCACTTTGAGGTTGGATGGTATACACACACACACACACACACACACACACACACACACACACACACACACACACACACACACACACACACACACACACATTTACAGGTGAGGTGGCACAAATCTGTTACACAAACCTCACATTACCCAAATGGTGACATGCATGATGCATGTCCCTCAACATCATGCATTGCATCCAGATTTACTACATGTAACTAACAATATAGAGCTCTGGGATACGTGAGTAGTGTTAGTAGGTGATGGCCCTTCCCAAGTACAGATTTTACCCATGTACACATCATTGCTGTTCAACTGTATAGGACAGTGGCAAGTACTACAGAACATACCTCACAACTGTATAGATCCTTGCAGGATGTGTAGATGTCTGGCTCATATGTTTGCTCTGTTTCTCATAGTTCCTGTGTTTGTCTAATACATAACTGGAATGATCTGAGGAGTGATGTCACTAATTAATGAAAACATTTGAGATTCAGACCTCCAAACCAGCAGTAAATGTATGATCACACAATTCCTGTTACACCACCAACCCTCTAAGCTTACAGTGGATATGATAAGGGTACACAACTCTGTTAACATGCCATGTTCTTGTAATATATAAAATGGGACTGTAATAATGCATTCAAATATATTACTCACCTTTCACATGACATATGACCTGTGCAACCCAATCGATAAACAAACAAATGTGTTACGTGTAAAATATAATGAATTAAATATGTGCATTATGGTGGTTGCATAAGTGTGCACACCCTTAAAATGATACTTTGTTGAAGCACCTTGTAAGTGACTTACAGTATTCACTCTTCTTGGGAAGGTGTCTATCAGCATGGCACATCTTGGCTTGGCATTATTTGGCCACTCTTCCTTGCAAAGGTACCCCAACTCTGTCGGATTGCAAGGGCAGCTCATGTGCACAGCCCTCATCAGGTCACACTGGGGTTTTGCTATCAGGTTTAGGTCTAGGCACTGGCTGGGCCAATCCATAACCATGAGTGTGTTCAGGTGGAGCCATTCTTAGGTAGCTTTGGATGTATGTTTCGGGTCTTTGTCATGTTGAAGGCTGACACCCCGCCACATCCTCAGCATTCTTGCAGATGCCTGATGGATGGGGGCCAGACGTGAGTGTTATTTTGAACTGTTCAGAATTCCCACTACCATGACGACAGGCCCAGTTTTGGCTTTAGAACAGCATTCCCAGAGCAGGCCAATTCCACCAACATGATTCACCATGGGGATGGTGGTCTTCAGGTGAAGAGAAGTGTTGCTTGTGCACCACACGTACCTTTTGGTATTGTGACTGTGATGTCAATCCATAGTCTCATTACACCATAACACATTTTCACACATGCCTTTGGGAGACTTAATGTGCTGTATTGCAAGCTGTATCCACCCCTGGATGTTTTTTTTGGTGTGGGGAAATGCTTCCATCTTCTGACCCTATCCCATAGGCCAGACTTATGCAGAATATGTGAGTTTGCCCTCACATGTAGTATACAACACCAGTACTTGCAAAAGATTCTTGCAACTCCCTCAGTGTTGCTGTATGTCTCCTGGCAGCCTCCCTGATCAGGTTTAGACATGTCTTTTCATCAGTTTTGGAGGGACATCAGGTTCTTCTCAACAGCACTGTTGTCCCATATTCAATTCACTCTTTGATGACTGTCTCCTCTGTGTTCCATGGTGTAAGCAATGCTGTGCTAATGTCCTTATAGCCTACTTCTGAGTGATATCTTTCAAATATGAGATTTCCTTGCTGCTTTCTAAGCTGTCTGCAAGCCATGGCTGTTGCTGTTGTATGCAACTGAGCAAATGTCATGAATATCCTAATTGGACAACAGACTGTTATTTGGTGTTACTCAGAGTGCCTTTACTTGATGGCAGGTGTGTATCCAAGCAGATTGAATGGTGTCAGTAAATCACAAGCTGCTGCAATATAATATTATTTGATGAGTCTGCACATGTATGCATCCAGCTTATTGTGAGGTTTGTATACTCCATATTTGGTGGCCAACAGATTTGTTGGTTTTACAAGTGAGTTGTTCATGTTATGGGCCACATTAAAGGTTGCAAAACATGTGGACTGACATATTGTGGTCTCAGTTTGTATACCTGGCATCTTAACAAGAGTGTTTACACTGGTTATATCCACTGTATAAGTGTAATGTTTCACACATGTCCCTACCTTAGGCCATCCCCCCCCCCCCATTTTGCTGGTCTCTGTCCAGAAGTCTTGCACTGACAGGTTGTGAAGTATGCAACAGGAATGTTACATTCTCTTCAGATAGACCCCTGTGGTGACCACTGTGATGCAATGCAATTAACCCCACCACAAGTGAACATGCATATAAAGCAATACTGCTATGACTGACAGTTGTGTGCATGGTAAAATGCATGTCCTTCACATGCCTGGGGTATTGGCAACCCATAATAGAACAATTCCATACTCACCAGCTTCAGGCTGCTGTCCCACATGCAGACCAGAGGGACCTGGGTAGTTGTGGGAGAGAGGTATTGTCAGCAGACTCACATGAGCATTGGTAAAGGATGGATGGAGCATGTCTGCACATTTACAGTACAACCCTCAATACACAATTTGCTGTCCTTCCACCATAGATGTGCACTTCTGTGCATTAGAAAACCCCATCCACAACTGCAATTTGACCTGACACATGCATGTAGATACTCTACAGATACAAGTATGTCTGCTACACTAGTCTAGTAATCTACACTGGGGCCTTACCTGCACGCTCCTCGTCCATTGTCTGGGTGTCACCCACCTCCAGCATGTGGGGGTCTGTACCCTGATGTTGTGCTGGGATGAGTGCCCCAAGGTTGGTGAGGAGCCCCTTGATGGATGTCAGTGGGGGATGCATGGCTGGGCCCCCAGCTGTGCGGTCCCTGGCCACGGCAGCAGCCCTTTGCCAGGCATGGCATATGAGGTCGGTTGCACGATGCCAGACCTGCTCGTATGTATGTGCGTTCAGGCCAACACCATTTACCCTGTGGACAAGGTCATCCCACAGGGCGGTCCTCTCCCGCAGATGTTGCTGGCTCCAGCCAAACATTATTGCATGGTTCTGTAGTATGGCTTCTATGGTTATGGTTGTCTCAGCCGCTGAAAATGTTGCCCTTCGCTGATGTGACTTTGCACCTGGAAGACATAAACAGGGAAACACATCACAGGACCTCATACATTTGGCAACAGTATGTACAGACCCTCCACATGTACATTGTATACCAGTAGCCACCACTCACAACTACACCATACCCCTGTAATCTATCAGCACAGTATCAGCTTGCATTGCACTCCTGGTCCTGATGTGTCATATTCCCCCCAATGAGGGCCAGTTAATTGCATAATCCTCTATTCCTCATTCAGGTCTGTGTAGAGGGATGACATTGGCCATCTTCCATGCGGATGGGGTGTGGATGGTGCTGAGGCTTGGTGTGGCTACAATGTGTAATGGAGCTGGGAGCACATGCCTGAGTTCATGTAGAATGCAGACAGGGATGTTATCATGTTCCATGGGTACTTACGTTTGTTGCCTTTCAGTAGGCAATATGTACCTGCTCACTAGTGATAAGGGGAGGGGTGTGGGTGCTGTGCATATCCACCTATAGTGATGCTGAGCCAGGGGGGTGATGTTTGCCCTTACCCTATATGCAACAGGTTGGCTATAGCTATGTTGTGTGTGCATGTGTTCTGACTGACCACCATTACAGGTTGGGTTGGTTTGTTGCCTCTGAGATTGCAGACATATGGGAAGATGGCCTTGTGATTGGTCTTGGTGGATGTGCCCAATTTGTACTCATAGTTAGCCTTACAGTAATCCACCTATGACCTTATATGCTTGTTCAGACAATGACTGACTTGATGCTGTCCTGCAAATGGGCTTACTCAACTTTGGTGGAGGCAGGTTTTACAAGTAAGGTATTGCTGAGTCCTTACAGCTATGTAAGTGTTCCTATAGCTGTTTGTAGTAGGCATGGACACAAAGTCATAACACAGTTGGACACCTCTCCAATTTCAAACTGATAATCATGCTTATTGTAGTACCCATGACTGTGTCAGGGCAATGCAACAACCAGTAGCTGTAGAAATGTCACTCTGTCAGATGCACAGTAACTAAGATTACACATGTACAACATGTACAGCTTATTTAACTGACATTTTGCATCCTATGTCTGTTGTTATGAGGCAGCCAGATACACCTACTCATACTGACATGTGCACAGGTAATACGTGATATACATTTCTGTTCTATGTCAGTATGGCACACTGTATTAACACTCTTGCTGCCCAGTTATCCCTCTCAACCCGTTAGAGCAGGACATCTGTAGGATGCCACACATACATGGGGGGCAATGGGACAAAATTAGTGACACTGTCTTAATACTGCTGTAACACACTTGAGTCATTTAATAGCACAGTAGCCTTTGCATTTACAAGCATACCCTGCAGGATGTAAAACACTCATATGGCAGGAAGAGAGGCGAAAGGCTAGGAGTGTGGTAGTGAGGGTAAGAACTTATAATGTTGGCAGTATGACTGGTATAGGGACAGAGCTAGCTGATATGATGGCCAGGGGAAGATTGATATATTGTGTGTGCAATAGACCAGATGGAAGGGGAGTATGGCTAGGTGTATCGGAGGCAGGTCACAATTGTGCTATCATGGTGTGGATGGGAGGAGAAAGGGGGTAGGGGTTTTCCTGAAGGAACAGTATGCCAAGAGTGTTTTTGGAGGATGAAAAGAGTGCCTGATAGAGTGATGTTTATGAAGCTGGAAACTGAAGGTGTAATGATGACTGTTGTTAGTGCACATGCTACGCAAGTTGGTTGTGCAATGGATGAGAAAGAGAAATGTGAAGTCAGTTGGATGACATGGTGATGACTGTACCCAAGGGTCACAGAGTGGTGATTGCAGCAGATTTCAATGGGTATGTTGGTGAAGGGAAAAAAGGGGATGAGAAAGTGATGGGTAGGTATGGTGTTAAGCAAAGGAATGCAGACAGTGAGATGGTAGTGGATTTTGCAAAAAGAATGGACATGGCTGTGGTGAATACCTACTATAACATGAGGGAAGAGCACAGGGTGACATACAAGATTGGAGGCAGATGCACACAGGTGGAACATATCCAATGTAGGAGGGCCAGTTTGAAGGAGATTAGAGACTGTAAAAAGGTTATAGGGGAAAGTGTAATTAGGGAGCATAGAATGTTGGTCTGTAAGATGATGTTGGTGATCAGGAAGAGGAGGAATATGAGGGCAGCACCAAGGATCAGATGTTGGAAAAGGATGACTGTGAGGTGGAATTCAGGGAAGAGTTAAGACAGGCACTGGGTGGCAGTGAAGATTTACCAAATATCTGGGTAAGTACAGCAGAGCTAGTAAGAGAGGTGGCTAGAAAGGTGGTTGGTGTGACGTGGATGGAGGAAGGTGTACAAGGAGACCTGGTGGTGGACTGTGGAAGTACAGAACAGTATATAGAGAAAGAGGTTGGGGAAGAAGGAGTGGGATTGTCAGAGAGATGAGGAAAGTAGGCAGGAGTATAAGGAGATGAAGTGCATGGCAAAGAGAGAGGTGGCAAAGGCTAAGGATGAAGCATATGAAGATTTGTATGACAGGTTGGACACTAAGGAAGGATGAAAGGACTTGTACTGATTGGCTAGACAGAGGGACCAAGCTAGGAAGCATGTGCAGTAGATAAGGGTGAAAAAGGATAATGAGGGAAATGTACTCACAAGTGAGGGGAGTGTGTTGAGCAGACGGACAGAGTACTTTGAGAGGCTGATGAATGAAGAGAATGAGAGAGAGAAGGTTGGATGATGTGGGTATGGTGAAACAGGAAATGCAACGGCTTACCAAGGAGGAAGTAAGGATAGCTATGAAGAGGATGAATACTGGAAAGCCTGTTGGTCCACATGGCATACCTGTGGAAGCCTGAAGGTGTTTAGGGGAAATGGCAGTGTGTTTTAAACCAGATTGTTTAATGATATCTTGGAAAGTGAGAGGTTGCATGAGTAGTGGAGAGAAAGTGTTTGGGTACCGTTTTAAGAATAGGGTTGATGTGTAGAGCTGTAGTAACTACAGAGGGATAACATTGATCAGTCACAGCATGAAGTTATGGGAAAGAGTAGTGGCAGCTAGGTTAAGCAGGGAGGTGATGAGTAGTGGTCAGCAGTATGGTGTCATGCCAGGAAAGAGCACTACAGATGCAATGTTTACTCTCAGAGTGTTAATGGAGAAGTACAGAGGAGGTCAGGAGTTGCTTTGTGTCATTCTGGACTTAGAGAAAGCATATGACAGGGTGCCTAGTGAGGCATTGTGTTATTGTATGAGGAAGTCATGAGTGGCAGAGATATATCTAAGAGTGGTACAGGATATGTACAAGGGTGGTGTGACAGCAGTGAAGTCTGCGGTGGGAGTGACGGATGTGTTTAAGATGGAGGTGGGATGACATCAGGGATCAGCTGTGAGCCCTTTCTTATTTGCAATGGTGATGGACAGGTTGACAGGCGAGATCATACAGGAGTCCCTGTTGACTATGATGTTTGCAGATGACATTGTGAACTGTATTGAGAGTAGGGAACAGATTTAGGAGAATCTGGAGAGGTGGGGTTATGCTCTGGAGAGGAGATGAATGAAGGTCAGCAGGACTATGACAGCATATCTGTGTGTGAATGAGAGGGAGGATAGCAGAATGTTGAAGATGCAGGGAGTAGAGTTGGCAAATGTGGATGTGTTGAAATTATTGGGATCAACATTTCATCAACTGTGAAGGACAGGTGAAGGAGAGAGTACAGGCAGGATGGAGAGGGTGGAGAAGAGTGTCAGGAGTGATTTGTGACAGATGAGTACTAATAAAAGTGAAAGGGAAGGTCTGCAAGAGGGTAGTGAGGCCAGCTATGTTATATGGGTTGGAGACAGTGGCATTGACAAAAAGGCAGGAGTCAGAGCTGGATGTGGCAGAGTTACAGATGTTAGGATTTGCACTGGGTGTGACAAGAGTGCACAGGATTAGCAGTGTGTATATGAGAGGGTCAGCCCATGTTGGACAGTTTTGAGACAAAGCCAGAGAGGCAAGATTATGTTGATATGGACATGTGCTGAGGAGGGATGCTGAGTATATTGGGAAAAGGATGGTAAGGATGTAGCTGCCAGGTAAGAGGAAAAGAGGAAGACCTCGGATAAGGTTCTGGAAGTGGTGAGAGAGAACATGCAGGTGGTTGTTGTGACAGACCAAGATGCAGAGGACAGGCAGAAATGGCAACAAATGATCCACTGTAGTGAGCCCTAATGGGAATAGCAAGAGGAAAAATAATGAGATGTTGTAATGTCAGTCTTCACAGATTTGCCAAGGATTTGCCAGACATAACACAACTCTATGAGTAAATGATTACAAATATGAGACACACATATGGTCAGTGTGCATAACACTTGACAGTTACATGGTATGAGCTCAGTATATCACATGCAGTTCAACACACACATCTGCAACAGTACTTTACTATGCAAATACCATGTATAGATCTCTCACATTTCTGAGACAAGCAAGTATATCATAGTTGCATTCACAAGTAAGATATGGATATGTATGACATCCCAGTAGCTGGCCTAGCATTATCACAGTCAGTATTGTTCAACACACACTCCAGTAGTAGTCATATGTGAGCCATCCTTTCTTGGGGTGACTCAGGGGCCTTACCTATGACATATGTCACTGCAAACAGACCCAGATGCTATGGCCATTGGTTCTGATCAGCAATATATCAGTACAGCAAGTTTTGTTGAGACATATATGTTAAACGTCCTATTTCCCATTCTTACATACCCCCTACTGCAGTCCATTACATGATTACTTGTTTGACATACCTATTTTTTCCAAGTGTAGGTGGATATATCCTATTTTTTTCACTGTTTTTCTCTCTCTCTCTCTCATGGATGCAGGGTGTACATCTGTTTTGCATAGGCAGCAGCTTACCTTTTGTAGGTAATGCTCATGAGGAGCTGATGGCCTGTGCACCAAATGGTATCCCCCACTTGCTAATTGCATGCAGAACAGCTGTGCTGTTATTCATATAGCCAATGGCATGGCAACACAATCCTATAATTGAGTATTTCTTGTGGGCATTGGCCCTTTTCCTTGCCAGTAAGGACACCTTCATGGAGGTTTGTGAACAACAGCATCACAGAGGGTATTTGGAAATACCTCTTACAATGAAAACTGTGGAGACCAATAAAATGAGGGAGAATGTTCCAGACATATGGACAGAATGTAAGTATTGCTGTTATACATTTAGATTAATGCTAGTCTATAGAGTTTGTGTCGACATGGAGTTTCTGCATGATTTTAACTCTGACAGAGTTATGTGTTTGACATAACTCTCAACTGTAGGGCTATCCACAGAATGGGCAGAGTTTGGACTCCTATGATTGGTGTGTTCCTCAGACATTTTTTGTCTTTGGAAAATCATTAGCATACTCTGGGGATTGAAATCAGTAACTGCTAACATCCATTTGTGTTTCTGACCTCATATCCCTCAGAAAAGATATGTTACAACTAACCCTGTTATACCAGAAACTTTCTCAGTTTATAACAGCAATATTTCATATATGGCCCTGTTTTTGGGCCTCTGTCCCACAATTATGTCAGGCTTTGTCCAGATATCATGCAGTAAGAGGTTGATAGGTATGGTATATAATTATCTAGTGCCTACATTCCTGATATCATCCCAGTGATGTATCAGACTGCCAGACATGTTAAGTGGAAGAGGCCTTATATATTAAGGGAAAGCCTGGACATTCTGTGGGACTCTACAGTTGAGAGATCTGTGTATTTCTGGCAATTGTTGACAGACTATCAGGATTGTGTAGCAGTGTAGTGTGTCAATGTTATTTGGCCTGTGAAGGGAGGGGTCGGATGTATGAGTTATGGCTCCTTTTCTATCTGCCTGTGCATGCTGCTCCTGTTTCTGGTGGTCTATTGGCTATATCCGTTTGTAGGGGCAGACTGAGACATGTCCCATACCATGGTCAGGCATCATACTACACTGTGAATTGGGCCAGTATATGTAGGGGGAGTGTGTGAGTGGCAAACATGTTGAGATGTTTTTGTTCACACAGTCCTTATACTGTACTGTTCCTTTGGTTTACCGATATGTCACTGTGACTGTGGTGGAATTGGTTGTGGGTATGTGCTTTCATACTGGTGTCTGTTTTCAGTGCTTTTACATCCCTGTAGTGCCTGAAATATTTCCCAATACATGTGTAATTTTCCCTAGCAGATTTGGGTTATTGTTGTGTCAGTCTGACTGTAGTTTGGACAGTGCTTGGTGACATGCTTAGCAGCTGAGTGTAGTTTCCCTAATGTGATGTTATGTCCAGATATTTGTAGGATGTACTGTTGCATGACCCCATAAGTGTTGTGTATTTCTGACACATCAATGGGATGATGTGAGGATTTCAGTCACTAACTAGTGAGAATTGAGTGTTGTGATGGTCTGCAGATTTCTGACAGTAAATGATGACATACATTTCAGTTTCAGAACTCACATCCTTCTGAGCATATATGCTGAAACAAATCCTGTCACTCTGGCACCATTCTACATTTATAAGAACAATATTTAAAATATGTCCCCAGTTTGGGCCCATTGTCCCCCCATTTGGACAGCCTTTGGACAGATTTCTTGCACTAAGAGGTTGAGAGGTATGGTTGTGAGGTATGACTCCACTACATGTTATGAGCATATATATATATATATATATATATATATATATATATATATATATATATATATATATATATGTGTGTGTGTGTGTGTGTGTGTGTGTCCATCCATGAGTGTGTGTGTGTGTGTGTGTGTGTGTGTGTGTGTGTGTGTATGTGTATATATATATATATATTTTTTTTTAATTTTTATATATATTTAGTTATTTATATATATATATATATATATATATATATATGTGTGTGTGTGTGTGTGTGTGTGTGTATTATGTGTATATTTGTATTTATATTATGTATATATTTTTCTGTATATATGCATTTCCATACATATATACATGTGTATATGTATAAATACAAAACCTGACTGATTCTACAGAATCTTTTCCCTACTGTTGAATGACTCTACTGCATAATATGTTTGAAAAAGTATCATCAGTCCTTACAACTCAAATGGTGTAATGGTACATTGCTCTGACTGTGGTGTATAAGGCCCTGGGTTCAACATTTAGCAGGGCTGATTATTTTATTGCTAGGCAGAACAGTGACTGATGTAAACAGAGTGATTAAAGCAGTTTTAAGCAGTTGTAAGCAGGTTTGCGTGGGTTTAGGTGATGCTAAGCGATGCCAACACTGTGTTGGCTTCACATAGTGATGTCTACCAATGCACAAATCCACTTAGCGGAGCTACCTGCTGCTTAGCATTCATGTTCGAGTGATGCTTAAACCTGCTAGGCATATCTGAGCATCGCTAACCATTTCTCACAGTTCATAGGTTCATAGGTTCATAGATTAGTACTAGGCTAACTACCATTTCAAGCCATTTGAAGCCTAGCCAGTTACCCCTCGTGGCACTCAAACCCTGGACCTTGTGTTTGTAAGGCAAACATCTAAACTGTTATGCCACTCTCCCAACTCCATTAATTCTTCTAAAATATATTTTATATGTATTTCTATATTATTATAATAATATTATAATATGATATCCTTATAATATTATTATAATATCATATTATATGATATTTTTATATATTTTTATATATCTCATAAAATATAAAATGTGCTTCCATTACAGTAGCAAGGGGTGTAACTATACTGTATGGGACACATGTATACATGGGTAGTTTCACATGTTATCTGCACTAACACTGGCATTTTACACCAGCTACACTGCCCTGGGTGACAAAAATAACTTTCCATATATTTTAATATGAAAATAGTACTTCTAACACTGCTTTCCCATGTAAAATTGGATTGCCTGTTGTAGTACTCAAACCATGTATGCCTGCATGCAAAGCTGGGACTGTGACCACTACACTACCTTGGTTTGTGGATTTGAGCTGTATATTTTTATCTCCTATTGAATATTAATATTATGTTATTATATAAAATGGAGAGTATTGAGGTTTTTGGCCATGTCATTGAGGACTGCTGTCATGACATAATGGCATACATTTCAGTTTCAGATGTGTATCCTTCAGAACATTCATGCTAATGCATAACCTGTTTTCTATCAACTTTCTGTCTGTCCTCTGTGCAGATGGGATGACACCAGTGCTAAGACTGTGGTTTACTACACTGCAGACTGGGTCTGAGAGCCCATACCTGTGTTCATGTAGGATGCAACCGGGAATGGTATCAGGCCTATGGAGACCTCTGTGTGTTTTCTTTGAGAGGGCATTACAGACCTACTTCCTGATCATGAGGGGAGGGTGGCAGGTGCTGTACATGCACATGTGTACCTATGAGGGAACAGGGGGGTGAAGTTTACACTTCACCTGTCTGAAGCTGGTTGCTTATATCTATGGCATATGTGTATATGGTGTTATTGACCACCACTGCAGAGCAGATATCTGTGTTGCCTCTGGAATTGTGGACACATGTCTGGAAGTTCTACTGATTGGCCTTGGTCAATGAATCCAGTTTGCACTCAAAAGCAGCCTTAGTGTACATCACCTGTGACCTTATTTGCTTGTGCAGAACAAGGTGACATGGCTGTCAGTGAGGCATCTGTTCCTTCTTGGCCTGTCCTGCAATTATTTCCACCTATGATGGTAGTTGTGTATTGCTGCTGACCACCACAGGCCTTCAGCCTACCTTGAGGATGTTGATGTTGTCCTGTCAGGTATTGCTGAGGCCATACAGCTATGTAGGTGCACACATAGTATTGTGGTGTGGATATTGACACTGATGCTAGTTCCAACATATGGGACATCCCTCATCAGGGCCTTGCCCCTTTTTCTTGCCTGTGTGTGGGACATTATGGAGGTGTGGGGGCTAGAGCTTCACAGACAGTAGGTGGGAATACCTCACAGGACAGGACATGTGGAGACAGCCCAACAACATGTGGGAAAAAGATCCAGAATCTGGTACAGATTGTATGTCATTAGTGCTGTTATACACATGGAGGGTTGCTAGATTGACAAGGTTCATCTGGACATGCATTTACCGAGTGACTTGACATCTAACAGTGATATGCCTCTGACATACCTCTCATCTGGCATGTTGTCCAGAGAGTGGCCAGAGGTTTGTCTGTTATGTTTGGTCAGTTCCTTGAACAATGTCTGTTTTTGTGGTGTCAGTAGGATAATGTGAGGATTGTAGTCACTAACTGTTGACATCTGTTTGTGTTCCAGACATCATATCCTTCAGGGATGTTATGTTACAACAACACATGTAACACCACCTACTGTTTCAGTTTGTAACACCATTATGTGTGATATGTCCCTCTTTCTGGCCCCCTGTCTCCGAAGTACATCATGTATTGCCCAGATGTCCTGTACTATGAGGTGCAGAGGTATGGTATATCATTAATTATCAACTGCACTCCAGTTATCATCCCAGTGACCTAGCAGACTCCTGGCCGTGGTATGCGGCAGTGGCCAGGATTATGGTTCCACACCCTGGAAATTCTGTGGAAATCTGTACATATGACAGTTATGTATGTCTGGCCATTGTGAACAGACTGCCAAGATTGTGTAGCAGTGTTGTGTGTAGATGTTTGTTGGGCTGGGAAGGGAAAATAGCAGATATGAGTGCCATACATCCTTTACCTATCTGACTATGCATGCTGCTGTGGCTGCTGGTGGTCTATCAGGTCTGTATGCTTGTAGGGGCAGACTGTGAAATGTCCTCTAACACCTCAGGATTCCCAGTACACTGTGATTTTTGCCAGTATATGTCAGTGTAGTGTGTGACTGGCAATCAGGTATGTTTGTTCAGACAGTCGTTATACTCTGGAGTTAATTTTGGGTACTAGTATGTTGCTGTGACTGTGGTGCAAATGTTTTTGGGTGGACATTTTTGCACCACTATCTGCTTTTCACTACATATTCAAATATAGCATACACTACAGGGATGGACTATACATAGGTAATTGCCCAGAGCTGATGTGGGGGAATGTCGTGTTGGTCTTACTGTGGTTTTTATGGTGCTGGGAGACATGTTTGGCAGCTGTCAGGGGATTTCCATTCTGTTACATGACTGTGGTCATACCTGTACACTGTCCAGAGGCCCAGACACTGTTCAGATGCGTGGCTCATAGGTTTGGTCTGTTCCCCACACAGTCATTGTCCTTGGCTAATCAGTAGGATGCTCTGGGGAATGCAGTCAGTATGTGCTAACATCCATTGGTGTTACTGACTTATTATCTCTCAGAAAAGATATGTGACAAACCCAGTAACATCAGCAACTGTCTAAATTTATAACAGCAATATGTCCAATATACCACTTTGTTTGGGCCTCTGTCCCCCAATTATGTCAGGCTTTGTCCAGATGTCATGCACTAAGAGGTTTAGAGGTATGTAGTATCATTATATATTGCCTTCATTCCTGTTACAATCCCAGCGATGTCATAGATCCCCATACATGTAACAAGGAAGCAGCCATAGATATGAGTCCTGTGCCAATACATTTTGTGGGAAACTACATTTGAGAAGTCTGTGTATAGGTTCATAGGTAGGTACTAGGCTAGTGGCCCTAGGGCCTATATAAGCCTAGCCAAATGGTACCCTGGCTTTCACCACCCAAGAAAATTATTTTCCTGTGCCCCTGTCAAGCAGAGCCACAGAAGTTATCCCCGGGGTGAATTTCCTATCTCCCATCCAATCATCAAGATTTTTCTTGAAGAGTGCTAATAAGGAGCTTTGTTTGATATATATAGGTAGTTAGTTCCAGAGTATGGGAAGTCTCTGGGACAGGAATCTATCCCTCCAGCATGTTCTGTTTATTGTGGTGACAAGGCTTAGGTTCCTAGAGCGTGTAGCTCAGAGGGATTGGGATTACTTTAAGTGGAGCATGTCCAACATCTCTGGGTTAGACATAGCTTTGTATGTTAGGCAGTGATCGCCTCTGAGTAGGCGATATGTGACGGAGTAAAGCTGGTGTTTTTTGAGACGGTCTGCGTAGGGCATCTGTTTGAGGCTGGTAATCCTCTTTGTGAGGTATTTCTGTGGCCTTTCCAATTGTTGAAGATGTCTTGTGAGGTACATACCAAAAGGGGCATTGTACTCTATAATGGGTCTAATGAGTGACGAGTAGAGGGGAACAATGACCTCTTTTTTTCCTGGATGAGAAACCTTTTGTGATGAGGTGTGCCACAAAGAAGGATTTCCTGACTACTGTGGTGATGTGATTATCAAAGGAGAGAGTACTGTCCACCTGTGTCCCAAGGTCTCTTATCACACTTTTGGTGTTAAGTCGACTACCGCCTATGTGGTAGTTCATGGGAACAAAGTTTTTACCAAAAGGGATGACAATGCACTTTTTGGCATTGAGCTTGCGGCCATGGCTTTGACACCAGGCATCTGTCTCAATGAGGCCCTTTTATAGGATGTCCACATTATTAGGGGTTTTGATTATGGCTGCTAGTTTGCAGTCATCTGTGAGCTTCATTAGCCAAAGACCTTCTGTGTTAGCCTGTACTTCAGAGAAGTAGATACCAAACAGGAGAGGACCCAGGACTGAACCCTGTGGTACTCCACTTGTCACTGGTATGAAGTTGGATTTGGAGTCTGCTACTTTCACAGTGTGGGTTCTGTCAGTGAGCCAGTTGGCAACCCATCTTGTGACATAAGGATTTATACCTAGTTTAGTGAGGTTATCTATAATTCCAGAGTTGGGGATGGTGTTGAAAGCCTTGGCGAGATCTAGATAGGCTGTGTGAACCAACTTACCCTCATCTACGGCTTTGGTGACCACTTCAAAGAAGTCTATCAGGTTTAGGAGACATGATCTGCCTTTTATAAACCCTAACTGGGTAGGGTCCAGAGTTTGGAGATTACCAATGTCATTGTTTATAAGTTCCATGATGATACGTTCCATAGCCTTGCAGACCAGGCTCATCAGGCTAATGGGGCGGTAGTTCCTGGGGTCCATGGTGGCTCCCCCTTTGTGGAGTAGGATAACCATTGCTGTGAGCCATTCAGTGGGCACAAAGCCTGAGGTGAGGCTATGATTGAACATGGCACTTAGATGGGATGCCAGTTTGTTCTGTAGTTCATGTAGAACACAGCCTGGGATGTTGTCAAGTCCCACGGATGCTGTGTTCTTGGCTTTGGAGAGTGTGTTTTTGACCTGTGCTGCCGAGATTACAGGAAGTCTGCATTCTTCTGGTATAGAGATGGGCCCTTTAGGGGATGTGAGGGGGGTAAAGTTAGCACTGAACCTATCTGCCAAGATGTTGGCAATATCAGTTGGTTCTGTATATTTTGTAAAATCAGATGCAACAGATCAAAGACTGTGGGCTGGCATCAAATGTTGACTCAGATGGAGAAAAAATGGATTATTAAATTAGGTTGTTTATTCCCTCCGGGATTGAAAGAGCAACTATAAATAAATTGATGAGTTACATGATTCTAATTGTCACAGATATAAATAGAGGGATCTTTCTGATATGTGCTTTTTACACTGAAGAAGGCTGTATTGTATTGGCCGAAACCGGTCGGGATTTTTTCTCTCTATGGAATGTGCTTTTTAGCACAGATATGCAATAAACAGCAATATTGTCTTTCTGCATCACTGTCTGCTGGTCAATGCATTTTTGGAATACTAGTTTGGGACCTTACTTGCAGGGGCTGTTTTTCTTAGAGTTCTGTATATTTTGTGCCATTGTGCTGTAACCCAGAGCAGATCTGATTGTTGCCATTGAGATTCTTGACATAGCTATAGAATGCTTTGTGGTTGTCTTTAGAATCAGTGGCGATTTTGTTTTCGTAACTAGCTTTGGAGGATTTTATGAGGGATCTCAGCTTCTTACTGAGGCTGACCAGGGAGTTCCTCCAATCATGGGATTTTACTCTTTTTTGCAACAGTTTCTTTCTTCTGTTGTAGAGTTTGTTTATGGCAGGGGACCACCAGATTGGCTTCCTTTTTTTGAAGGATAGCATCTTGGTTCTGTTAGGAATTGCACGATCCATGCACTCGTGTAAGTGCTTATATTATAAAGTGCATTTGTGTAGGATTCAGCAGTCGTACCTCTATGTCTGGCCATTGTTAACAGACTGTCAGGATTTTGTAGAAGTGTAGTGTGTACATGTTATTTGGTCTGTGTAGGGGGGGTACATGTGAGTGTCATGGGCCTTTTCTGTCTGACTGTGCATGCTGCTCCAGTTTCTGGTTCCCTATCACCTGTATATGTTTGTACGGGCAGACCGTGACATGTGCCGTAACACCTCAAGATTCCCACTACACTGTGACTTGGGGTAGTATATGTCAGGGTAATGTGTGGATGGCAAATGGGATATTGTTGCTGACACAGTCATTATACTGTTGTGTTCAGTTTGCTTACTAGTATGTTACTGTGACTGTGGTGCAATTGGTTCTGGGTATGCACTTTCACACCAGTATCTGTTTTCCACTAGTGTTACATCCCTGTAGTGCATGTTATATTTGCAAATGCATGTGTACAGCCCCAGAGCTGGATTTTGGTAGTGTTATGTCAGTCTGATTGTAGTTTGGATGTTGCTTGGTAGCTGAAGGCAGTTTCCCTAATACTGTGTTATGTCCACACATTCGTAGGATGTCCAGTTGTCTGGCCGAAATCTTTGGTCTGGTCCCCATGACTGTTGTGTATTCCTGACACATCAGTAGGATGATGTGGGGATTGAGGTCACTAACTAATGAGAAGCAACTGAGTCCCGGACTTGTGATATCTCAGTCAATATATGTAAGGACATACATTGCTACTACATCAACTTTCTCAGCTTATCTACTCACGTATTTTAGATATGTCCCTAATTTCATGCCGTTGTCCCCCCACTTTGTCAGGCTTGGTCCTGATTCATTGCACTAAGGGGTACTGAACATACCTCTCCACTGCCAGGATTTTTACAGAATGTCCAGATGTTTGGCCCATACTTTTGTGCTGTTCCATGATTTATTTGTATTTGTCTGGTAAATCACTGTGATGATCCAAGGATTTATGTCAGTAAATTATTACATAACATTTTAATTTCCATCCTCATATCCTGCAGTAATTGTCTGCTGAAACCCACCCTGTTGCTGTAGCAAATGTCTTTGTTCCTAACAGCGATAGTTGAAATATGTCCCTATATCTGCCCCCCCCCCTTACAGCCTTTGTACAGATGTCTTGCACTAAGAGGTTGAGAGGGATGGTTCTGAGGTCTGACTGCACTGCATGTTATATATATATATATATATATATATATATATATATGTATATATAAAAACTATATATATAGATATATATATATATATATATATATATATATATATATATATATATTTATATTTATATATATATATACATATATATATATATATATATATATATATTTCCATTCCTTTATATATTTATATATGTATATCTATATTATTTATCCATTATTTTATATATATGTTTCAACAGATCTATATATATATATATATATTTGTGTGTGTGTGTGTGTGTGTGTGTGTGTGTGTGTGTGTGTGTGTGTGTGTGTGTGTGTGTGTGTGTGTATGTGTATGTATACGTGTATATGTCTATATACAACACATGAATGATTCCACAGAGCTTTCTCCATAATGTTATATGCCTCTATTGCATGATATGTTTGAAAATGTAAGACTAATTCCAGCAGCTCAGATGGTATAGTGGTACATTTCCTTATTAATGTGTACAGGGTCGTGGGTTCAATATTTGGGACTGATATTTTTTTCCTTGATGTTAAATGACCAGAATGCATGATATGTTTGTTAAAGCATTACCAATCACACAGCTCAGATGTTTTAGTGGTATGGTGCTGTGATTGTAGAGCACATCATCCCAGGTTTGAGACTTGGCAGGGCTGACTACTTTGTTTCTGGGCAGAACATGGTCTGATGGATACAGAGTGATTAAGACACTTTTAAGCAGTTGTTTGTGAGTTTGCGTGACGGTAAGCAATGCCAACACATGGTTAATCCATTTTAGCTTCACTTACTGCCGCTTATTCAAGCTTGCCCCCAAGCTAATTTCTTTAAAAGAAAAGAAAAAGGGGTGATAGGAAAGTGGTGAAAAAGGGGCACACAGAGGGAAGTACAGTATGAAAGGTAGCTAGGGATGTGCAGGATGGGTGTAGGAAAGGTCCATAGCTGTCCATTTCTTCTACAGCAACAGCTGTGAATTTCTACAGAATTTTGGAGGGGAATTTGGACCCTCAGACCCCTGAGAGATGGGTGAGGACAACAGTAATGAGTTGTCAAGCCAATTGGACCAGATTACGTGTCCAGTGGACATGTGTGCTCAATGGACAATTTTATATGGGACATAATTTTTTTTTGTGAACAGATGCCCTTTTTTTAAGGTGATAGTGGAATGTTGGCGAATGATAGTAGGCATATTTAGGGAGGTAAGTTGGGTAGGAAGACAGACAAGACAGCAGACAGGGGTGGTATATGATACATGTGGGAGGTAAACACCTTGGATGGGGATGGTGGTTGGGAATCAGACACCCATGAGTCCCCAAATGCATACAGTGGGACTGAGGTCCCCACCCATGGGCAGTCACCACTGCACCTTCATGGCCCCAATGGTGGCTGTGCTGGGGGCTGGATAGGAGGGGCAGGCTGACCCTCAAGATGCACCAGATGGCCCTCAATCTGGCACATCTGTCCACCAAACTCCTTTTGGATGGCACTACACACCAAACCCCGGACCTGGCTACAAGTGACAGTTTCCTATCCATGCCTGCTCCCGGGGGGGGGGGGCCCATCCCCTGAGGTGGTTCCACCTAAAGGTGGTGCAGGACCAGTATACGAGAAGGCCCAGATTGGGTCCCAGACATGCTGGGGCCCAGTACCATGGCTAGATGAGGCAGGACAGGTGGATCTGCCAGGATCTGCCTTCCCAGATGTGCTATGGTATTGAGGTTTTACAAAATATGTTGGTTAGTCATGAACAAAACATTTCAGTATTAGTTTTAACAGCATGCATGGGTGTTCCAATTACCCCAAAACAACAGATTTGAAACAGTTGCATAGCAAACAGAACACATGCATAAATGGAACAACAATAGGCATCATAACAGCATGCAAGTTACATTGATAGCAACAGGCCAGCAATGATAGTATTTTAACAGGGAATATTAATAATCAAATGATTTAATATATTTGTAGAACAATAGGACACATGTCCCAACAGTAGTTTTGGAGAAAAACATACCCGTTGATTATGTGTATGAAGTATAGGTAGGGTGGGGGGAGAGAGATATTAACAACTGTATAGGCTTCAATTGTTCACAACTGTACTGATCATTACTCTACTCATTACTGTCCAGGTATGACCTCACTTGTACTGATCATTACTCTGCTCATTACTCTGCAGGTATGACCTCACTTTACATCTACCTATGGCCTGGAGTTGGGCAGTGGAATGTTTGTACACAGTGTATTAATAAAGCCTTCTTAAAACTAATACATACATTTTCTTACCTGGCAGACCAGTGGAGGGAATATCTGTTAACACTACCTAACTGTTTCTACAAATAATCACATATTCAAGGTTACATATGTGACACTGACAAGGGTACCCTGCACTCATGCTGTGGGTGTGTCCTACTGCCATACTCTGCCTGGATTTCTATCTGTCACTCTGGGTATTGGCAGCGGTGAACACTAGCTGTGACAGTGTGACACTTGAGGGGCATTTATCGGTAGAAACCGCTTGGTGTATGTATTTATCTTGCTGTCATTTGCAGCCTTGGAGTTGGACAGTGGAAGTGTTGTACACAGTGTATTAGTACAGCCTTCTTACAGCTAATAGAAACATTTCCTTACCTGGCAGACTTGTGGAGGAAATTTATGTTAACACTACCTAACTGTTTCTACACATATATACATATTCTTGGGTGAAATTATGCATACAGTTTACTACCACTCCCAGGATTTGAACAGTGCCTGTTTGTGCAAAAAGGCACAACAAGAGGGTGTTTCAACACAATGCTCCTTTCTATTTATTTGCCCTGAATGCTGTAAGCTAGATTTGTACTCACCAGCCTCCCGGCGCAGCCTTAGAAACCTGCTGGCATGGGCGTCTATGTTCGCAGCCCTCTCATCTGCAGCTGCACAGGAGATAAAGAAACATTTATGCATACCTATCAATCACATACCCAGGCTGGACTTTGGTAAACACTAATTGATACTGATACTTACCCACTTTTGGGACATTCTGTGCCTTTGTGTCTTGGGGCCACTGGTCCAAGAGCTTGCTCTTCCTATGCTTGAGGTCAGCAAAATGGTACAGGACCTGCTCATCAGTTCGATGGATGCCAGTAGCACTGGTGAGATCATGTGCGAGACGGTCCCAGGCCTCTGCTTTGTATTGGGAGCCCTGGTACTGGCCCTGCAGCAGTCTCTCCTCATGGCCTTTCACTAGGTGTCCAACCATGACCCTGGACTCCTGAATGCCCCAGCATTGCACCCAAAAGTGTGGACCCTCTTCTACAACAGCCATAGTGCCTGCAAGGATGAGCTACAACTGGTTATGGCTGTATTCCCACCTGTGAGGTTTAAATAGAGCTGCATTCCTGTCCTTTGCCATCATTGGACCATTTTAAATATGCTGAGCTAAACTAAGTGACGGGCAAACCCACTTAGCTAAGGTTGGCAATGCTTGAAGGGATATATGCTGAGCACTGCTTACCAATGCAGAAATCCGCTTAGCTGGGCTACTCATTGCTTAGCATTTACATTTACATTTAATCAATGCTTACATCAGCTTAGCATAGCTGAGCACTACTTAGTAATGCCCAGATTTCATTTTATAAAGGATCAGGATTGTGGGATTGATTCCTCATTACTGACATATTATAATTTTATGTTATGTAAGTGAGTCTTGTGGTGTTCTGACAATTCATTGAGGACTGCAATCGTGAAATAATGGCATTCATTTGGCTTTCAGGCTTCTATTCTTCAGGGACTCCTGCTAATACATATCCTGTTTTTTATCAACTTTCTAAGTGTGTGAGGGCAATTTTTCAGGCGTGTCCCTAATTTATTATTTATTCCCCCCATCAGTTGTGCCTTTGTCAACATAACTGCTGTAAGGGAATATTGGCATACATTTGCTTTCAGACTTCTACTCTTCCATAATTCATGCTAATGCATAACCTGTTCTCTATCAACTTTCTATGTTTGTGAGGGCTGTATGTGTGTTTTGTCCCTTTTGTGGGATTTATCTCCCATTATGTGTATATTTGCATACATTTCCTGCTTTAACTTGTTGCAGAAGTGCCATACAGCACTTTAGCAATGCAGGGTGTGTGTCACAGAGCCTGTCACACACCCCCTGCATTGCTTTCTTCCTGCCAATGTTTCTTTCAGTGTCCGCGGACACTGAAATGAACATTATTTCATTTCAGTGTCCACGGACACTGAAATACTGGCATAATATTAGAGTAAATACATAATGTTATGCCAATTTAGCTTAGAAAGTGCCGTACGGCACTTTCTGAGTGCAGGAGGTGTGTTTAGTGTCCGTGCACTACTTGGACACACCCCTGCACTAGTTCAAGGTTCATGTCTGTATAGGAAGTACAGCAGCGCACCTTCATGAATATTCAAGGCACGCTGCTGTGCTAAATGGACATGAACCACTCCATGCAAGAATAATCTTATTCTTGCACGGATTTTGTTAAATCCAGGGGACTGATTTTTTATCTTTGAATACTTTCTAATTGTACTCCTCTACTACCTAACTTGGAAAATTTCCACACAGCTCCTTCCTAACACCAAGCTTCAATGTGAAATTCAATCTTAAACTTGTATTCTTAGTATGTTAATGCCCATACAACCAGTTTTTAGTACCTTATTGTATAACTATATTTGGTATAGCTAGTTTTTTTGTTTGTTTTTGTATTCTACATGTCAACTTATTTCTATTTTGAAATATTTGTATGAACTATTTCTGCACTGTTTTGTAATAATCTGGAGCTTTTCTCCTCGGATCTGTGTTGAAAATGGGCACTAGTTCAGCCAGACTAACCTGGTCAATAAATATCAAATAAACAAATAAATAAATAAATAAATGAAACTTTAAAGGAAAGGAAAGTGCTCCATATCTATATATATATATATATATATATATATATATATATATATATATATAGTCGAACACTTATAAGCGAAAACCAAAACGTTTTACTGGGTTAAAAACCAGTCGGCCAGCCCAGTGAACTGCAGAAGAACATCACCAAACAAAACCCATCATAGTGGAGGGAGATGCCCCCCACCCTCCCCATGTGGAGGGCTGTGCCCCCACCCCCCCTAACTAGATGCAGATGCCCTATGCTGACCGCCTTAAAAAACTCCAGCTATACTCTGTCGCATATCATCTACTCAGAGGCGATCACTGCTTAACATACAAGGCCGTGTCAAACCCAGAGCTGTTGGACATGCTACACTTAAAGAAATCCCAATCCCTCAGAGCCACATGCTCCAGGGATCTAAACCTTGTCATCACAATAAACAAAACATGCTGGAGGGATAGGTTCCTGACCCAGAGACTCCCCAGACTCTGGAATAGATTGTCCATACATGTCAAGCAGAGTGCCTCTTTGGCCCTCTTCAAAAGGAACCTTGACAATTGGATGGGAGAAAGGAAATTCACCCCGGAGATCATGTCAGTTGCCCTGCTAGACAGGGGTCCAAGGAAGTAAATAGTGTGTGAAGAAATAGCCAGGGAATTGTTATGGCTAGACTTGTATAGGCCCTAGGGTTGGTAGCCTAGTACCAACCTATGAACCTATGAATGTGATACGTGCCATCTCAATATTGAATGAGCCTTTTAAAACTAAACTAAAACATGCACACGGCAAATGGACCAAAAAATGATGCAGTTGTTAAAATGCTTACCTCTCTTGCCTATTTAGCAGTAAATCAAAGTCATCAGAACTAAAAGAAGAAACCACTGACACAGACTAAATATAATCTAAATACTAATCACAAGACAAAACCAATTCAATTGAATAAGAAAAGTACAAGTTGTTAATTAAATACAGTGTGCTTAAACACACACACACACACACATATATATATATATATATAATCTATATATATATATATATATATATATATATATAATCTATATATATATATATATATATATCTATATATATATAATCTATATATATATATATATATATATCTATATATATATATATATCTATATATATATATATATATATATATATATATATATATATACACATATACATATATATATATATATATATATATATATATATATATATATATATACTTGTTTATTTTTCTGTGCTCACCAGCCATCTGTTTTTTTTTAAGAACTTCGGTTACTGAGGGGAAAAGAAAAGGTAAGTCCCTGTAACTGGTATTGCAGTTGCATGAACTCTGTTTTGCTTTTTGTAGTTTGTGTTCCTCTCACTAATTGCACCTTTTTTTAAGAGTTGCAGTTAGTAAGTGAAAGGGAAATGCTGATCTCAAAGCAGATTTCTTTCTCTTTGGTGGACATGATGCCAGGTTAGATTACAGGGCATTACACGTCCATTATACCCTGCTCTGGAACATCAAGCACCCCCAAGAGGATTGGTAATTGTCCAAACCCATTATCTAACAAAACGTAATGCACCTAAATGAAAACTGGATGAAAAAAAAGCTTTAAACATGCATCTCACTAAAAATAATATAAACTAAACCACATTTTTGCTCACGTATTACCACTGTGGGAATTGTGTAATCACACTCCATTTTCTTATTTATTCTAATTCTATCATCTTGACATGTTGCAGAACATGAAATTAAAGTAAATAAGAAAGTGTGGAGAAAACTATTATATTAATTTATGTGAATTAATATTTAGAGAGATTCTTTGGCTAAAAAATTCAGTTGAGCTGTGAATCAATCAGCTTAAGTAAACTCCTTGGGCATGGGCCATGAAATAAAGTATATGTTAACTACAAAAGCTGGATATCCTCTTACCATTTAAAGGTTAAAACATGATCTGACCATTACAAGACAGACACAGATACCTCGGATCTCTGTAGACCTTGCGGTTGCTGCATTTTGCTCCATCTAAAGTGTTTAAACAATCTTCACTGATCCCTAAATAAACGATGCTGTAAAAACCAAGCTATGATGACATTGATATGTGTATTACTAAAGAAAAAGATTACAATAATAAAGTAGTGACTTAATTGGGGCATGAATTATTATACAGTATTTTTGAATTACTAATCGCTGCTTCACACTGCTGTATAAATTTTAATGTATTCAGACCAGTCCTCTATCTCCTCAGAATTCACTGTTCATCTAATTACAGAAGCCACATACTAGCAGTAAGATCGTTATTTCAGCAGCTCCAAGCTATGGCACTTCCACTTTTTATTTTAAAATTTCTCACATACAACAGTCAATTCTCAGAGCAAATCAGTCTTAATTTCAATGTATAACAAACTTCTGTGTATAAAAGGTGCAAAAAGATCTCAGGTCTATGTACTCTTAGGTACTCTGTTAGGTTAAAATTCCTGCCCCTCTATTCAGTGTCACAGAGATTCATGAAGACTGATCTCTGCTTAACCTCCAGTGCTTTGAATAACCCAGTACTTTTTGAACTCCTTCACCTGCTTAGAACAGAGTTAAAGTAAACACTTGCTCTGGAGACACGTCTACATGATGTTAACAATACTAAATGTCATGACTGATACTTAACATTATTCCCCACTTCCAGAACAGCATGCACTTACCCATAGCTGGATTCAGCATTAGGCAACATAGACAGTTGCCTAGGGCTCTATGACTGATGGGGGGCCAACTTGGGCCAGGAGGCTTCAGCGATTAAGAGTTTAAAATAAATAAATAAATTCTGCTCACGACTGCGGAATGTGTTTACATCCACGGTGCAGCGTCTTCTCCTTTAAGGAGGACCATGCATGCATCACACAAACGTATGCCAACATGGATGTAAACACATTCCGCACTAGTGCTTGGAATTTAAACTAGCTGTTCCACTGAAAGAGAGAGGGAAGGTTTGTGTGTGTGTGTGTGTGTGTGTGTGTGTGTGTGTGTGTGTGTGTGTGTGTGTGTGTGTGTGTGTGTGTGTGTGTGTGCGCGCGCGCATGTGTGGGTGTGTTTTAACATACCTTTCAACTGTCCAGATTTAGCCTCATAGTTTTGGTGTGTTTCTCATAAAATGTGTGGTTTTCTGGCAAATTTTTATTTATTTATTTATTTATTTATTTATTTATTTATCATTTGTTTACTGGGAAAGTCCAACTGGGACAGAGCCCATTTGCAGTGGATGACAAGGAAGAAACAGGGATTAATGTCAAATTATTCGGATGACTTTTCAAGGAGGACAAAAGTCACTAAATTATGATATATATGAGTTTCAGACTTCATATCCTTCAGAAAAATGCATGCATGCTAGAAATGCTACACTTAAAGAAATCCAAGTCCCTCAGAGCCAAACGCTCCAGGGATATAAACCTTGTCATCACAATAAACAAAACATGCTGAAGGGATAGGTTCCTGACCCAGAGACTCCCCAGACTCTGGAATAGACTGCCCATACATGTCAAGCAGAGTACCTCTTTAGCCCTCTTCAAAAGGAACCTTGACGATTGGATGGGAGAAAGGAAATTCACCCCGGGGATCACGTCAGGGGTCCAGGAAGTAAATAGCGTGGGAAGAAATAGCCAGGGAATTGTTATAGCTAGGCTTGTATAGGCCCTAGGGCCGATAGCCCAGTACCAACCTATGAACCTATGAAATATACCAACTCTGAGATCACACTACAGTGGGGAAGAGGACAAATCCCTGATGATGGCCGACTGGTCATTTTCTTAGCAAAACATTTCACGCAAATGAACATTTGCTATTTAGTGTTTTTGCTTATTAGTGTTCGACTAATAGTCATTTGCTAAATAGGATGTTTGATGGTATGATATAGACCCTATATAAATAAAAAAATATTGAATGAAAAAATATTGAGAAAGAAAACTAGTTCCTCTACCGATATTACTACTAAAACCCTCCACAACACTAGCCTCAAACTCGTCTGAATAGTGGCAGTGTAATGGGAAGGTTGTTATGAAGGTAAGATGTAGGGTTAGGATTGAAGGAAGGGGCAGCATTAGGATTAGGGTTAGCACCCATTACTAAAGAGGACAGGGAGCTCCACTTTCATAATGGAGAGTAACTCCTCTGTCCTGTGAAAAGCAAAAAAACTAATTTCATCATGGAGAGAGATTCCTGCTGCGCTGTGAAGAAACATAATTTCTGTTATTCATATTCATAATCCCATCCCTTTGGTCACTACACAAAGCCCATGACTATAGGTGAGGGTGGGGGCCAAGACTGACCAGTAAATTGACACCTTTGTCCTGTAACTAAGCTCTTGCTTCACCGCTACCCTCTGGTACAACACAGACAGTATTTACATTACTGTAACCAATCCACTGGTTAGTCTGTTGATTTCCTTTACTCTCTTTTGAGAGCAAGACCCCAAAATATTTGAATTCTTCCACCTGGGTTTTGGTGCTGCACCCTTTCTCCCATGCAGTGGACAATCTACTGTTTTTGGAAGATAAGCATGATCTCTGACTTGTAGTTGCTGCTTTTCATCTTATCTACTTCACATTCCACAGCACATCGATTCAGTGCACACTGATGATTTCAATTATTTCGGCCTACTAGGACTATACTATCTGCTAACAATGATAGCATCCATCTGTCTCAAGAATGGACACTGTCCAGACATTGGCTATGCCTTTAAATCCTGTACATGAAAAGCACAAACAGGAAGGGACAAACACGATGACACCCTTTCCAGACCATTAATCTCACCTTGAATGCATTCAAACTAACACTGAGAATGCAGACACAACCTTTATGTCTGAAATGCGGGGATAAAATGGTAGGCAAAGGTGGCCTTAGGATGCAGCCTTGACTAAAGTGGGATGAAGGGCGGTTAACCTTGGCACATGCTATTAGGGGATGTAACTGGCAGTTGCTGATGAGGTGTAAGTGGAGAACCAGCATTAATTTAAGAAGCCATCTGTGATATCACAACTTTTTAAATGAATGTACGTATTATCCTAATGTGTTAGTAATTGTAGGAAACAGGTTGTATAAGTTTTTTTTTTCCACACTTCAGGATTTTTTTTTCCTGTTTTCTTTTTCAGGTTGATGTTGCCTAGGGCACCAGGAGACCTAGCTTCAGGTGTGGCCTGGCACTCTGTAGTGCCATAAAACTTCCCTCAAGACAGTATAACAATTATATATAACTCTCTTACACTTTGAATATGATCTATTTGTTTTCTGAGACCTGATAGGCTCCATTAGATACAATTACCAACTTTAAGGAATGAATCACGAGAGATGGATGTTAAAGATTTTTTTAATTATGCAATATGTTAACTGGAGACTTTGAAATGAAACATCTTCACAGTATGTAGCTCATTGGGGGGCAGAAAAGGCTTTAGTCAGTATGTAGAAGAATTAGAATGAGAGGTGCAGACATCCCTCACAAATTAAGTAGGATTGTGGAGCAACTCATCTCTTGATGATATATACCGGATCCCACTGGAATTCCACAGACCACCAAGACAATTGTTGACACCAATTATCCTTTCTTTGTACCTGGGCATCATTTCTGAAGAAGGAAGGATTCCACTCATGACTAGAGTCTTGCCTGCATTTATGACATGCACGGAGATTATTGAAATGTGTCTGCATATCCCTCTGAGTTTTGCATCTCAAGTTATTCACCCCAACATGGGTTACCAGCATCTTGTATTCATATTTATTAGGTGAAAGAGTCTTGAGGGCCACTAGGATAGCAGAGATCCTGGCACCTAAAAGATAACTCACCATCACCCTCTTTCACCAGCCTAGTCAGAGGAGAATCAGCCTAAGCTTACCACATGCTGTTATGATAATGCACACTTACGCTTCTTTCGTACTTTACTGATTGAACTCTTGTATCACATCTACTTATGATTGTGTTTAAAGAGGCTACATACCATCCTGTTATATATCTCTCTGCATTCTTGGGCTCATAGGGCTGATGCACTGAAATGGACTACATTTTATCACTTCTTTGGTTGCATTTCCCCCAGTCTGAGACTGAATGTGGTCCCGGATAGTCAGTGCTGCACCCTGGTTATTGAATTTAAAAAAAAAAAAATGAATAAAATAAATAAATAAATAATTAAAAATTGTATGTTAAGCACTTGGATATTGAGTTTTAAATAAATGAATAAAATAAATAAATAAATAAAACTAAAAAAGTTAAGCACTTTGCATACACCAGTGTCTTTGGTAAATGCTGAAGGTAGTGCAAAGCAGATCATGCTACACTGATGTAGGCTCATTTGAAACATGAAACCTGTTAAAATCTTCTCTTCATCCCAGTTCTCAGTTCTCACCTCCCATGCATAATGTACTCAGTTGCCAGAAAGGGCAGGACAGATGAATCGGTGGGGATGGGCTTGATATTGTGGAAAGAATGGGGGGGGGGGGTCAAAAACAGCATAAAAATTTCTAAACTCCATCATACATTCTCATCTTATGTTATCCTTTTCTCTTCTTGGGCTTTGAATCACCTTTTGTTCCTTCTCTGTATTGTTGAACTCTCTTTCCTTTCCAGTTCTCATATATTGCAATTTGTGTGTTTACTCCAGAAAACCACATAAAACTCTTGCCCAGGGATTCAACAATGGAGATTTTCCATGCAGTAACAGTTTAACCACTCCTGCATGGAAAATGGCCGCCAAACAATCCAGGTACATGCTGTTTTGATGTGCACGAGCAGCCCTACACTGTTCCTGCATGGAAAGCCAAGATGGATGATAATCAGCTCATTTGCTGGTAAAAACCAGCAAATGAGCTGATCTAGTGATCCAGGAAGTCAGCAGGTCTCCGTGCTGGAACAGTGTAAGGTGCAGAAATGTAATCGGTTACTAACCCAATACATTTCTGCAAATTACACAACGGAGGTATGTCAGCGCTCAGTAAAGCATGTATTAGAGCAGTTATGCATGCCAACGGCCAAATATATGGCCATTGGCATGCAGAACTGCTTCAAAGAAAAAAATATAAAGTTTTATTTTTGATGGCCGATCTCGGCCTTTGAGTGCATGGGTAGCAGTACACTAGTGGGAGGGAGGAGAAAATGTAAAACGAAGGATGAAAACATGAAAAGTAGGGAATTCTGCATTTTGCCATTGTAGGCAATGGCATGCAGAAAGTAAACAATGTCCGGGAACAGTGGTTGCTAAGGGGGAAGGCTCATGTGTAGTGCAGTAACTAGGGCTGAAGGCAGTGGGGTATGTTAATGAGGGGACTGATACTGAATCACAAATTTCTTCTAAGTGTCAGACTGCACTTAACTGTGTAGGTGCTGTAACATGATCGTGTAGGCAGGAAGAGCAAGTAACATGAAAAGGGGGTGTGTCATGCTTGCTGTAAGCACATTGGAGCTCTGTTGGCTGGTGTCTGCTTAGCTAAGCATAGCTAAGCAAGGGTGTGTGTCTGAGGCTGTTTACTCTTATTCCATGAACTGAGGAGCATGTTCACAGCCAGCGGAGGGCCATTTCTTGTTGTTTACACTAGCTAAACGGGTCTGGGAGGTGCGCCGGGGATTAAACAGGAAGGACATAGGGAAAGTAAAAGGAAATAGCAGAACAAGGGAAATGCAGTACAAACAGCAATATGGGATACTTCAACACACAATGGGCTATTGAAAGCACTCATTAATACAGCTGGCAGGTGACTGCATAGCTGAAAATGGAAGGAGATGTAAAAAAAAGAAATAATAAAGGGCAACAGCACAATAAAGGAGAAATGAAGCAGAAATCAGTAATGTGGGACTCTTGCAACTCACAATGGGCCAGGTAAAGCACACAATAATACAGCTGGCAGGTGGCTGCATAGCTGAAACTGGGAGGAGATTTAAAAAAAAATTAAAGGGCAACAGCACAATAAAGGAGAAATATGAAGTAGAAATCAGTAATATGGGACCCTTGCAACGTATAATGGGCAGGCAAAGCACATAGTAATACAGCTGGCAGGTGGATGCATAACTGAAAGTGGGAGGAGATATAAGTAAAAAATAAAAAAAAAAAGCAACAGCAGAATAAAGGCAATCACGCACAAATTACCAGTAATGCCTCTAACACTCACAGTGGCCAAATCAATATAGGTGGCAGCTGGAATGTATCATAGTGAGCCAGTCATACAGGCAGCATCTGTAGCATCAGAGTATAAAGTATGAAAACACCTTACAGTCTGATTTGTCCCACAAACTCTGCACCATTAGTGTATACATGCATGGAATCTTAAGTGGAAAAATGTTAGGGGCTGCCATTGCTTTGATCCATCAGTATGTGCCAGAGGCTGACGGCGGAGAAGAGGATAATGCTGACAACTGTCCCAGACCCAGGAGGAGGAGAAGAGTGTTCAGACCCAGGGTAATCTACCAGGGGCTACATGACCTGGAGATAGTAAAGAGTTACAGGGCGGACAGGGACATACTTTAGCAAATTGTGGAGCTGTCCTGGCCTCGTCTCACTCCCAGAACGAATAGAGGGGAACCCATTCCAGTGGATACTAAGGTATGTGTAGCCTTAAGAGTACTAGCTACAGGTAATGTCCAAAGACCTACTGGGGATATCATGGGGGTGTCACAGGCATCTGCATCCAGAGTACTCCACCAGTTCCTAGATGCCATGCTACCAAATGCCCATGACCACATATACTTCCCCAACACCCATGAGGAATTGACCAGCAATATGCGCCTCTCCACCATGTAGCCGAATACCCGGAGGTACTGGGTGCCATAGACTGCATGCACATCTACATCAAAGCACCACCCGGTGAGCAGAGTAGGGTCTACATAAATCGTAAGGGCTTCCCCTCCATCAACTGCCAGGCCATGTGCAATGCCCAGGACATTATCATGAATATTTGTGCTGGCAGCCCTGGAAGCTATTATGACTCCCACATCTGGCATTCCTCACAGCTGTATCAGGGATTTGCCAGGGGGGACATCCCATATGGCCATCTGGTGGAGGATGCTGGCTATGCACTGGAGCCATAGATGATGACACCCATCAGAAATGCACACACATCCATGCAATAATGACATAATGAGGCACATGCACAAACCAGGATCATTATAGAGCATGTGTTTGGGATGCTCAAGTCACGGTTCCACTGCCTGGACATATCTGGTGGAGCCTTGCAGTACTCTTCACTCACATGTGCACACATGTTCATAGTATGTGCCATGCTACACAATATGATCCTGCGGAAACAGCTGCAGCAGGAACAGGATGGGTAAGAGCCATACAGCCCCCCACCATTGCCAAGGTCTCCACAGGCACAGAGGCACTCGGATGAGGAGATCCCTGAGCCAGCCCATGTAGGCAGACAGAGGCATGCCCAGTATAGCCTGGCCTTGGCAAGGAAGCAACACATAGCACACACACTGACACTGTAGGCACCCAGGGACTGACACCTCTCTTGACTCACACACACAGTAAAAAGAGATGACACACACATCACACTACCTGTAACTTACCATGTATAGGCAGTGTACTGTGTGCATCCAACACAGACAGCCCTCAAGCTCTGTACACACAACTCCTGCAGGCACAAGGTAAGTCAGTTGCCCTAACAGTAAATTAATGTATCAGTATGTTCTGCTAGCATATGTATGGTATTGTTGCATGCATGCAAGGGAATGGGGTGGACTACTGGGATAGCAGCAGACAACTGACAGCTATGTGGGACACCAGGAAATGTCTGCCCAATACTGGCCTCCCAACACTATGCAGTAGTACCCAAAGTGGCAAATCCCAATGCAATATATGTGTGGGGCCATTTAACTGGGGGGTTATAGCTCACAGCCATGGATGTCAGTGTGGGGTCCCATACCCACCCCTCAGACCCACACAGCAAGTCAGCTGTAGAAAACCAGATAGAAATGTCTGTAAAAGCTCCACAAATTGCAGCCATGTTGACTCACCCACCTACAGACCCACACAGTCATAGCACAGCAGGTCTCAGAGTTGCAGTAAGGCTCTGAAGGGGTAACAAGTTTGACATGCAAATGTATGCCATGACAATCTCACCTGTGCTTCTCACTGATATCCTGTAGTCCTCAAGACAGGGCACAATAGTATGGTAAATGGAATCAAAATATAAAGCAAATATCAGCACAGTCTCTGCAAATGTCTACAGTTGACAGGTGTGCCCCCCCCATATACCCACAGAAATGCAGTAACATGTATGTTTACAGGGAAATAGCAGAACACACATTGGTAGGGCTGTCCCAATACACATGAACACATGCTGCATGCGATCAATATACAGGAGTCAATGAGCTATTTCCATGTGTGGTCAATACTGTCAGGATCTGGTCAGCATGTTCTCCTGGCTGTCATCTTGTACTGCCCTAGGTACAGGCTGTCTGTCACAGGGCCATGTGCAGTTAACTGCAGAGCCAATGATTATGCATGTCAGTGACACCTATTGCTCTGCCACTAACATACCTGAAAGTCACAGTGCTATGTGGAATATACTACACATATAATGGACATCTTGAGGGCTGTGTAGCCGAAGTGCTAGGGCTTTTGTGAAAAATTATGCTTCTTGGTACTGTTATCAGTGGTCATTGTCAATATGGCCTTTTCCTTGTTTCATGTCTGCTTGTTATATAATGGACAAGCCTGCACAGTACAATGCAATCTGTACCCACACCCATAACACAAAACCTCTGACATCAACATGTCTGAACAAGGGCAGAAGTAAATGTGGAACAAAGGCAGAATGATAGGCATGTGTGGTAAATATTGCCCTGACATACTGAGAAAGTTGGTAGGGTGAGGGGTTTGCAGTAGTGAGAATTGTCCAAAGGTTATATAGGCTGAAACAGTAATGTCTGTCAATATTTTGTAACATCACTCTTCAATTATACATCTGCTGTGGTGCAGTGGTAGCATTGTTGCCTCACAGCAAGAGGTTCTCCCATTCGATTCTCGGTTGGAGTGTGGGGAGTGCCTTCTGTGTGGAGTCTTCATGTCCTCCCCGCGGTTGGGTGGGCGTTCAAAAGACATGCGTAAATGGGAGTGCCTTCGTTGAAGGTTGAAAGTCAAGCTGGCACCTCGGCGTTCGTCAAAAACTACTGCCAATCATTAGCAGACCGGAGTTCCACTGTGGCGACCCCTAACTAGGAAAAGCCGAAAGACAACAACAACAACTCTTCAATTATACTGAAATAACTTGCCATAAAAACACATGTTTATGCAGACTGGACCAAACCTCTAGCCAAATACTTGGACAATCTGCTAGAAAATGTATAGCAGACAGGTTTGGCCACACCAGGATATCACATCTCAGGTTACACAGATACCACAGAAGCAGAAGCCAGCCAGTATATCAACAAGTTGCTGGACTATCATTCAACTGGCTGTAGCCACTCCTCCAACTGACTTTGTTGGGCAAGAATGTACATAGCCGCCATTATACTATCAGTCTATGCATCATATGACTAGTAATCCTCCGGTAAAGCACTACGATAATGTGAGGATGTCTGACACTAGGTAATGAAAAACTACATTGCACTGTCAGAATACAGATATGTATACAGATATCCGTTGTGTGTGACACACATGCAGACATATATGGCCAACAGATAACTAAATATGTCAACAATACACACACGCACACACACACATGTGGGAAAGTGAGAGACAGACAGTGATAGACAGAGAGGCACAGGGGGACAGACAGCAGCGTGGGTCACACACATGGGTACCCCGAATGCCATACAGTGATGTCCTGTTGTGGACAGTTGCATACTGTTTTTAAACAGTGGCACATGCAAGCATAAATGGTGAGCCCCATTGTGTAATAGTACTGAGGTTAGTGTGTTAATATCACATCACCTGCCTGTGTGTGTGTGTGTGTGTGTGTACGTGTCTTTGTAGGTCTAGGTATTAGCAGACTATTCCCTCTCAGTACACTTCACATTGCCCAACTGCACAAGATCTGCTGTTGTCATTCACCTTAGAAGTACAATTGGACACCTACTACCCCATAAGCTCTATAGTGCATGCAATAACTGTGTAACACTATAGTACAAGGAACTAGAGAGGTAGGAGTTCTAAACCCAGCAGTGGTAGCTGTGTGTGTGTGTGACAGTTTGGTGTGCAAGAGTGAGGGAGTTGTGTGTTTGTTCATGTGTAGGTGAAATAGTTTTATTCCATTCCCACCCACAAGACTTCCCACTGCCCCACTTTATCAGTCCAGATGATGTTATTCCCTTTATCAGCACCCTTGGCCAGCTCTTAACCCAGTAAGCTCAGTAGTACATATGATAAATGCTTACCACTGTAGTAGAACTAACTAGTTAGGCAGGGGTTCTACTCTCGTAGCTGGCAAATGTGTGTGTATGTTTGTAGGCAGAAGTATTTTAATATGTTTCCCACCCACTGCCCTACTTTATCAGTCCTGCTGATGTCATTCCTCTGATAGGTTCATAAGTGTGTAGTAGGCTAGTGGCCCAGGATCCTTTACAAGCCTAGCCCAAAGAAGAGCCCTGCCATTGTGCCACCCGATGTTACCTCTCAGTACCTGTATCAAGTAGAGCCACCACAGTGATCCTTGGGGTGAACTGTCTATTACCCATCCACTCATCAAGACTTCTGTGAAACAGGATTAGCTAGGTGCTCTGCATGACATGCATGGGAAGTGTATCCAGGGCATGTGCAGTCTTTTGGTGAGGGACCTGTTCCACCAGCATGTTGTGTCAGTTGTGCTAATGAGGTAGAAGTCTCTGCAATGTGTGGTCTGGAGGAATTGGGATGTCTTCATATGTAACATTTCTAAAAGAGCTGGGTCAGACATGGCTTTGTAAGTGAAGCACAGATAGCCTCTAACTAGGTGATATTACATAGAGAATAATTGGAGTCTTCTGAGTCTGTCTTTGTAGTGCATATGTCTAATGCTTAGGGACCTCTTTGTGAGGTACTTCTGTGGCCTCCCCAGCTGTTGCAGGTGTCTAGTGAGGTACATGCCAAATGGGTCATAATACTTGGATGAGTGGTCTAATGAGTGAAGAGTAGACAGAGATGATTACCTCTGTCTTCCTGGATGCAAACCCCTTGGTAATATGATGTGCCACATAGAAGGAATTTCTGACCACAGTGGCAATTTGGTGGTTGAAGGAGAAGTGGTTGTCAACCTGTGTCCCCACATCTCTTATAATGCCTACAGTGTTCATTGGGCTACCATCGATGTGGTAATTACTGGGGACTGAGTGTTTTACCAAAGGGGATGATGATGCATTTTGTGATGTTAAGCTTCTGGCCATGGTTTCCACACCACTCATTGGTCTCAGTGAGGCATTTCTGTAGGATGTCTGCATCACTTGTGGAGTTAATGATGGCACCCAGCTTGCAGCCTTCTGTGAACTTGGTCAGCCAGAGTTCCTCTGTGTTGTGCTGGACTCCTGATAAGTAGATGCTGGACAGGAGACTACCCAGTACTGATCCCTGTGAGACTCCACTTGTGACTGCTTGCCAGTCTGACTTGGAGTTTGCCACTGTCACACTGTGTGTTCTGTGAACCAGTTTACAACCCACCTACTGATATAGGGGTTGATGCCTAGTTTGGTGGGTTTATCAATAATTCCTGACTGAAGAATGGTATCAAAAGCCTTGGCCTTACCATCATACACAGCCCTGTTGTCTCACTCAAAGAAGTCAACCAGGTTGAGCAGGCATGATTTGCCATTCACAAAGCCAAACTGTGTGGGGTCCAGAGTTAGGATATTGCCTATATCTTTGTCAATCAGGTGCCTGATACGTGGTCCATACCTGTACATAGTAGAGTCAGCAGGCTAAAGTGCCAATAATCCCCAGGGTCTGTAGTTGGTACCCCTTTATGGAGAGGGATGATTGTAGCAGTGTGCCATTTTGGTAGGACAAAGCCTGAGGTGAGGCTGTGACTGAACAGGGCACACAGATGTGGTGCTAGGTCTCTTTGTACATCATGTAGAACACAGCTACAGATACGTTTGGGTCCCATGGAAGCTGTATTCTTTCATGTGAACAATGCCGGTCTAACCTGGACTGCAGTAATGCTGGGTGCCTGGCATTCATCTGCCAATGTGGTTGTTCCCTTAGGGGGAGTGAGGGGTAAAGCTGGCACTGAATGTGTTGGCAAGACTGTTGCCAATATCTGTTGGCACAGGATAGGAGTTAGCATTGTGCAGTAACTCACAGCACTTGTGGGTATTGCTGTGGCGGTTGTTGGTATAACTATTAATGGCTTTTGTGATTGTTGTCAGTGTCTGCTGCAATTCTGCCTTTATAGCTGGCTGCAGATGATTCCATGAGGGATGTCACATTGTTGTTCAGGCTAATAAGGGGGTTTACCAGTCTTGGGACACCACCTTTTTCTGCAACAGTGTCTTCCTTCTATTGTACACTTTAGTAATGGCAGGGGACCATCACATTGGCTTCCACTGTTTGAAAGACAACATCTTGGTTCTGTTGGCTATGGCTAGTACCATGCATTCATGTACATGTTTGTACAGTGCATTTGTGTATGAGGTGACAGTCATGCAGCTATTTTCCATTGGCATGGGTGCAGTGAAGTCATCCACCCCTGTTTTTATGACTCCATAGTCAGCTTTGAAGAGGTTTTTCAAGTTGGTTACCTTTGTGGGAGGTGTGGGTGAGATGTGGATTGCCATGTTGATTACATCATGTTTGGATCTGAATAGGTAGGGGTTGACTACTGCTGTTGAGCAATGGTCCCATAAGTAAGTAATCAACACAGGCCAAGGTTGTTGCATCCTCTACTGGGGACCAGTATGAGCCAGTCCAGGGCATTGTAACTGATGAATTTCAGGAAGTGTTGGGCCAGTCTATTGGTGCTTGACTACTTTTCCCAGTCGACGGAGGGGTAGTTGAAGTCTCCTACTATGTCAGTGGTGGGTTGGATCTTGATAGATGCCATGGTATTGAGGAATGTGGATTGACAGTCTAGGGACATGGATGTGGACCCATAGCAGGCTATGACCTGGATTGCACTATTACCCAAAGTCAGTTGTAGCTGAAGCATCTCAGATGCATTATGCTGGGATACTAGTCAGAAGGTGTGGATATCTGTTATGAATATGGAGATACCTCCACCTGTGGAGGGGTTCCTATCAGCATTTTGAATGTTGAAAACACAGAATTTAATTTAATTGAACTGAAATGTTCGAAATCTCAGAAGAGCGAACTGATGGAACATTGATTTCTTTCCCAGGAAAGAAATTGGTGGGCCGTCATCGGAGTTTGCTAGTTCCTCCACTGTGGTGTGGTCTCAGAGTTGGTATATATAAGTGGGCATGGTGTCAGGGGCACAGCCCCCCACGTTGGAGGTTGTGAGGTGCAAAGCCCCCCCACTTCTGTCAGTGTTTAAAGTATTGAAAATTTTTTTTGTTTTTGCATGGAACACTGATTTCTTTCCCTGAGAAAGAAATCAATGTTCCATCAGTTCACTCTTTTGAGATTTCGAACATTTCAGTTCGATTAACTTGCATTCGATGTTTTCAGCATTTGATATGCTGATATAGACCCCTGTGGAGCTGTGGTCCATGTTTTGCGGCTGACAGCTGTGGAATGCATCATAGCCTGTTAGTGCAGGGCTGGTGTCTGCTGCTGTAAACCAGCCCTCCATTACAGCACAACTGTCAATGTTCTCCAGTTTGAGGAGTGCTTTGAGTGACTGCATCTTGAGACTTAGATGTCTGCTGTTCAGTAGCATGACCCGCAGATTGCATACATGTCTAGCTGCTACAGTGGTAATGTGATTTGGAACACTGCCTAAAAAGGCACTATAGTGTTGGCAAGAGAATTAGCCAGTACCTAGAAACCCAGGGGTGACAGATGCAGACTATCTCTGGCAAGGCATTGAGGTCTGTCAATCATGTTATGATAAGCAGAGAGATAGACTGGATCCCCTGAGAATGACAAACTACATGTAAGCCAGTGTTGAAGTCAATCATTTGTTGAGAGTACTGCAGCATCATTCTGGGTGACAGTAGTATACTACTCAGGGCTACTGTCATACCTGTCTGGTCCACATAATCTGAGAGCTCTACCATGTCTCTTTTCATATAGTCCATGGAGGTGCATCTCAGGTCATTCACACACACATGGACACTGACAGAGTGATACTTATAGTTGTTGTGGAGCGACCTGACTGGCTGTGTCATGTGTTGAATGCTGGCATGTGATAGAGAGCTGGCTGTTACCTTCTCCATATTCAACCTAGTGAGTTGGATATCTGTGTGCCTCAGTACTGAGTCACACATGATTACTGCATTGAGCAAGGTGGTTAGCCTTACAGGCTTAGGTTGAGGGGCACACTGTGTAGGTGACAGATGTCTCCTTTGGCATATGCTGTGTTCTGGTGGTCAAGTGTGTGTCTGTCTTGCTGGTTTGTGCTGATTGGGTAAATGTCCATTGAGTGCCTCTGTGAAGGTGGGTGTGTGGTTTGTGAGTGTATGTCAGGACTGTGATAGTGGGTGTTCTGGCAAGCTATGTGTTCCCCATGGTGTGGTGCAGGTGTTGACCTCATCCTCTTGACCAGCTAGTCCAGTCTTCACTGGAAAGTGCATATTTCCACATTTGGTGATATAGGGGTAACTCTTACATGTCTGAGTGTTTGGAGAGTAGAGCAGAGGGGTGTCTGTGCACATGAAGCAGTTGCAACAGTGCCTCAGAATGGCCAAGTGCACCAGTTTAATGGGTGAAAGCACACAAGACTGCACTTCAATCATGCCAAGAGGGGTGGTCATGACTACTAAGTACTGGAGCTAATTCTGTGAGGAAAGATTATTGATGATGGCTCCCAGGTGTGCTACACTTATTGATACAATAACCTGTTGAAGTGCAAAGATATTATGCTATTTGTAGTGCAAAAGAGAAAGAACTAGCAAGATCTAAGGGAAAAAACCGAAGGCAGACTTTCTGCCACCTGTAATACTTTACCTCAGCTGAGCAATTATCAGCACCTTTAGCCAGTTGTTAGCCCAGTAAGCTTTGTAGTGCATGCAGTAACTGTGTAATACTGTAGTACAAATAACTAGATAGGCAGAAATTCTAATCCCATACTGGCAAATGTGTGTGTGTGTGTGTGTGTGTGTGTGTGTGTGTGTGTGTGTGTGTGTGTGTGTGTGTGTGTGTGTGTGCGCGAATAAAATACTGTGTGTGTCATACCATTTTGAGTTGTGTACCACCCTTTACACTTCCCCTCACCATAATTTACTAGTCCTGTTGATGTCATTCACCTTACAAGTACCTTTGGAGTAGGTGAAATTGTATAAGCTCTGTGGCATGTGTGATAACTGCATAACACTATAGTAAAAATAATTAGATAGGCAGGAGTTCTAATCGCAATACTGGCAAGTGTGTGTGTCTGTATGAGTATCAAATACTGTGTGTTATGCCATTTTGAGTTGTGTACCACCCTTTACATTTCCCCTCACACTAATTTACTAGTCCTGTTGATGTCATTCACCTCACAAGTACCTTTGGACTAGATGAACTTGTATAAGCTCCGTGGTGTATCTGATAACTGCATAACACTGTAATAGAAATGGCAAGATAGGTGGGAGTTCTAATCTAAATACTGAGAAGTATGTGTCACTTTGGGCGAAGATAATATCCTGTTTGGCTGATACCATTTTGACTGGTGTACCATCCACACCTGTTTACCACCTCCCGATGGCATTACTTTATATAGCGTGGTAACAGCATCTGCCTCACATGCAGCATGTTAAACCATTGTACAGGCCATACCACTCCTCTTTACAGATGTCTATGGAATATCCAGATGTTTAGGTTCATAGATTCATAGGTGTGTACTAGGCTAATGGACCTGGAGCCTTTACAAGCCTAGCCCATAGGAGTATGCTGTCATCATGCTACCCGACATTAATTCCCAGTGTCTCTGTTGAGTAGAGCCACTGGAGTGATCCCTGGGGTGAGTTTTCTATGTCCCATCCGTTCAGCAAGATTTCTCTTGAAGAGGGCCAGTGAGGTGCTCTGTTTGACATGTATGGGAAGTCTATTCCATAGCATGGGCAGTCTCTAGGTTATGAACCTGTCCCTCCAGCATGTTTTGTTGATTGTGATAATGAGGTTGAGGCATGTGGAGCATGTGGTGTGGAGGGATTGGAATTTCTTTAGATGTAGCATTTCTAATTGAGCTGGGGCAGACATGGCTTTGTAAGTCGAGCAGAGATTGCCTCTAAGTAGGCAATATGAGACAGAGAATAGTTGGAATTGTTTGAGTCTGTCCATATAGGACAACTGTTAAAGGCCTAGGATCATCTTTGTGAGGTACTTTTGTGGCCTACCCAGTTTTTGCAGGTGTCTAGTGAGGTACATGCCAAATAGGGCATTGTACTCCATGATTGGCCTAATGAGGGAAGAGTAGAGGGAGACAATGACCTTTTTCTTCCTGGATGCAAAACCCTTAGTAATGAGATATGCCACATAGAAGGACTTTCTGACTACAGTGGCAATGTGGTGGTCAAAAGAGAGATTGCTGTCAACCTGTGCTCTTAGATCTGTTATAACGCCTTCTGTGTTCAGTGAACTACCATCGATGTGGTAATTTATGGAAACCAAATTTTTCCCAAAGGGGATGACGACACATTTTTTGGCATTGAACTTAAGGCCATGGTTCTGACCCCAGTCCTTGGTCTGAGTGAGGCCTTTCTGCAGGATGTCAACATCACTTGGGGAGTTAATAATAGCTCCCAACTTGCAATTGTGTGTGAACATTGTCAATGAAAGTCCCTTCGTGTTGGCCTGGACTTCAGAGAAGTAGATAACAAACAGAAGAGGACCCAGGACCAAACCCTGTGAGACTCCACTCATGACTGGTTGGTAGTCTGATTTGGAGTCAGCTACTTTCACACTGTAGGTTCTATCTGTGAGCCAGTTTGCAACCCACCTAGTGATATTGGGGTTGATGCCTAGCTTAGTGTTTTTTCTATGATTCCTGTGTGGGGAATGGTATCAAAGGCCTTTGCCAGATCAGGGGAGGCTGTATGAACCACCTTACCATCATCCACAGCTCTGGTGACTGACTGAAAGAAGTCGACCAGGTTGAGCAGGCATGATCTACCCTTCACAAGACCAAACTGTGTGGGATCCAGAGTTTGAAGATTCCCTGTATCCTTGTTTATTAGGTCCATGATGATGCATTCCACAGATATGCATATCAGACTTGTCAGGCTAAAGTGGTGATATTTCCCAGGGTCTGTAGTCACTCCTCCTTTGTGGAGAGGGATGACTGTAGCAGCACACCATTCAGTAGGGACAAAGCCTGAGGTGAGGCTGTGATTGAACAGGGCACATAGGTGTGGTGCCAGTTCACTCTGTAGTTCATGTAGAACACAGCCAGGGATATTGTCAGGCCCTATAGAAGCTGTATTCTTGGCCTTGGACAGTGCTGTTTTAACCTGTGCAGCAGTAATACTGGGTGCCTGGCAATCTACTGGTATTGTGATTGGTCCTTTTGGGGGGGAGAAGGGTAAAGTTGGCACTGAATCTGTTAGCCAGTATATTGGCAATATCTGTTGGCTTTCCATAAGAGGGACCATTGTGCAGTAGCTCAGACACAGTCTGGGTATTGCAATGAAGATTCATTACATAACTATAGAGAGCCTTGTGGTTGTCTTTACTATCTGCTGCAATACTGTTTTCATAGCTAGCTGTAAAGGATGTGGTGAGGGATCTCAACCTTTTTTTGAGGCTGATAAGGGAGTTTTTTCAGTCTTGGGACTCCTCCTTATTCCACATCAGTTTCTTTTTTCTCTTGTAGAGTTTGTTTATAGCAGTGGACCACCAGATTGGCTTCATTTTTTGGAGAAGAGCATCTTGGTTCTATTGGGTATGGCAAGATCCATGCATTTGTGTATGTGTTTGTACAGTGCATTGGTGTATGATCCTGCAGTCATGCAACTATTCTCCATTTGCATGGGTGCCATGAAGTTAGCCACCTCTGTTTTAGGAGCCCAAGGTTAGCTTTGGAGAAGTTTTTCATGGTGGTTACCTTTTCAGGGGGGTGGGAGGGATGGTAATTTCCAAGGTGATTAGTTTGTGGTCAGATCTAACCAGGAAGGAATTGACTATTGGTGTAGAGCAATGGTTGCCCATGTTAGTAATGACCAGGTCAGGGATGTTGCTATCTCTAGTTGGGGTATGAACGAGCTGATCCAGGTCATTGGAATTAATGAACACCAGGAAACATTGGGCAAGTGTATTGCTACATGAGTAGTTTTCCCAGTTAACGGAGAGGTAGTTGAAGTCACCCAGTATGTGAGTGTTAGGTTGGACTTTGATATTCTCCAGGGTGCTTAGGAACATGGAGTGTGGGTCTTGGGACATGGTTGGGGAACTATAGCAGGCTACGACCTGAATCACTGTCTTACCCAATGTTAGCTACACCTGAAGAAACTCTGATGCATTATGTTGGGCTACCAGTCTAGAGGTGTGTGCATCCTTTATGAATATGGAAACACCACTGCCTTTGGAACTTCAGTCCAAGTTCTTGGGCCGAAAGTGTATAATGAGTTATATCCTGGTAGTGCAGGGGTGCTTTTTGCTGCTTTGAACCAGGTCTCTGTTACAGCACAAATGTCCATGTTCTCCATTTTAAGGGGTGCTTCGAGCGAGTGCATTTTGACATTTACACTTCTAGCATTGAGCAGCATGACTCTCAAACTGCATTTGTTTGTAGCTGTCATGGTGGTAATTTGGTCTTTGGAACACAGCCTATACAGGCACTGCAGGGGTGGCAAGAGCCTTGGCCAGTATCCGGAAGCCCAGGGTTGACAGATGCAGGCCATCTCTGACAAAGCATCGAGGTCTGTCAATCATGTCATCCCAGGCAGACAGACACTGTATCCCCTTGGAATGACACCATAAACTTAGCCAATTGTTGAAATCAATCAGTTACTGCTTGTACTGTGGTATCATTCTGGGTGATGGTAGGATACTGCTCAGGGCTACAGTCATACCCGCCTGGGCTACATAATCTGAGAGCTACTCCATGTCTCTTTTCATGTAGTCCAGGGAGGTATGTGTCAGGTTATTCACACCCACATGTACAATGACAGAGTCATATTTGTACCTGTTGTTGCGGGACCTGAGTGCATGCATTATGTAGAGGATCCTGACACCTGACAGGCAGCTGACTGTTACTTTCTCCTTATTCAACCTAGTGAGTGGGACATCAGTGTGCCTCACTATAGAGTCACCTATGACTAGTGTGTTAGGCATGTTGTTTTGCTGTAGGGGCTTTAGTTGAGTGTCACATGCTTTAGGATAGTTATGTGTCTTGTGATTGGTGTTGTGTTGTGGTGGTTGCGTGCATTTCTGCCTTGGAGGCCTCTGCTGTTTGGGTAGATTTGTAATGAGAGCATCCACAAAGGTGGGTGTGTAGTTTGTGTTTTTATGTGAAGGCAGTGCTGGTGTGTGTTTTGGAGGGCTGTGTGTTCCATGTGGTGTGGTGCAAGTATTGACCTTCTCCTCTTGACCAGCTATTCCAGTCTTGGCTTACGAGTGTGTGGCTTTCAGTTTGGATATATAAGTGCATCTCTCACAAGTCTCAGTGTTGGGAGGTAAGAGGAGAGGGTTGTGAGTGTACATGAGGCCATTGCTACTTTGCCTCAGGATGGCCAAGTTCACCAGGTTAATAGACGAAACCACAAGAAACTGACCTTTAGACATATCTGGAGGGGTGGGCATTAATAATGAGTACTGGAGCTGTTTCCTTGCAGAACATTTGTGCTGGTAGGAGTTTTGCATGCTACAATAATTGCTACAAGAAGACTGGTAAAGTGGTAGACTAATAAGCTAGTAAAAGTGCAGGAGAGGAGAAAACTAGCAGATTTAAGGGAACAATTGAAGAGCAGACTTTTTGGCACTGATCAGATGATTACAAACAGCCCTGGATACATCAAAGCTGTATCTGGACTACACTAGTTACAGAAAAGGCAGGAAACAAGATTAGACTTTTTTTTGGCAAACTATATGTGGTCTGTGTCCCGTACAAATGCCTATGTATATGATGTTGTTGCCAAATTGGCCACATTGAGGGTAATGACACACATGGCAGCATCTTGCATCATACCTGCCTGAAACATCATGCTGATACGTCTGCTACACTATCACTTATCCAGACTTGTAGGAGCGCTACATGACTCCACAGCCTACATCATGTGGGGTATCTCACCATCCATGGAGGCATTCAGAACATTTACATGTTGTAAGAGGTAGTGTGTTATGTCCCATGCACATAATCTATGTGGGGCATGTCATGTGTATGTAGTAGTACAGTACATAATGGTGGAAATGTAGGTTTACTAATCTTTGTATTGCCAACTGTGTTTATGTTACTGTGTGCAGATCCCATGTGTCAGTGCGTACTGTGTATATGGAAAGGATATACCATTGTATGTTCCTGTTCCTCCCAGTGGACCTAGGAATACATACCACAGACCTGTCATACACTGTATCATGCATGCCCTCATCACTGCATCAGGGTTGAGTGTATGATAAAGAAATGGCAGGGCCAACAGGTGTTGACAGGTGAATCTGTTGCAGTTAATGGAATGGCTACGCTTTGAAGGACCTGCAGACAGTACTGCAGTAACCTGTTCTTTATGTATGAGCCTGTGGTAGTACAAAACATTGAGCTGACATGTTTGAAGGCTACCTGTCTGTGACAAGGGGTATGTATGCAAGGTCACACTGTCTGACAACACTGTCCTTCACACACTGTTGCATGCATACACACCTGGTACATGTACATATAAAGCTATACCTTGCCTATGCCATGGTCGGTGTATTCCCAGTCAGCCATACTCCCTCTTGGGAATGTCTGCAGGGCCACAGCCTGCAGACACACAGACACCTGGAACACTAGCAGAATAAAGCATGTCAGACTACATTCAGTCAGTGGTACTAAGAGCAATAATGCCTTCTGGCTACGGTACATACACCTGTACGTGTACCCATAACAAATGCAAGCAGAGAGCACCTTACATAGTATTATATAGCTACACTGTACTATATTCACCCTGTGCATCAGACCCATATTTGCATGTCACTGCATTGATGGTATGGATGACAGGGATGTGGCACAGATATCATCATATGCACAGGGTGTGGTGTGGGTTTGCCAGAGGCCTAGGCTGGACCATACGGTTGATATCATATGTGTGTGTTTGGAGGGGTATCCAATAGATTTGCTGTGCAGAGGTGCTGTGTGTGTGTCTGGAGGTGAACTGCCTGTGATACAGATGTGTGAGTGTAGGAATGCAGTCATGCCATGTGGCTGGCCTACACAGGGGTATGTCAGACAGCTGTATACCATACATGGCAGGGTGCCAAGGTCATTGTTTCCAGGCACAGACACGGGAACTGGTGCTGCCAGAAGTATCACTGGCACCACCAGGCCCAAGGCTAGATGCAGTATTCTTTTCTGATGGTGACTGCTGTCTGTTGCATTTGTGCTCCTGTCTGGAATGGACAGGACACATGGCCATGGCCTGCTCCATTGTGATGTAGACAGCAACCCCCCTTTGGTAGTGCTGGTGTCACTGTCACTAAGGGAGTGTGAAGGTGCATGGCCCCATAGACTCTCAGCTGTTGTTGGTTATGACCTATGTCCACATGGCCAATGCCCATCTCCCACCACATGTTCTAGCACAGACATGCCACAGTTGAGGATTGACAAGGTCTCAATCCACTGTCTATTCATGACTTCAGTATTTTGACATGTGGCCTCAACAAGGTCATGTATGTTACCACGTAAATCAGGTTTCATCAACCACCCTGAGTATTTGTGTGTTGTGGTGTTCACTATGTGCCTGTGCATCCATGACAGCCTGGTACATGCATCTGGTGACTCTTTCTGTGGCAGTTGCAACAGTGGCCCAATGAGCAGCATTCCTCCTGCGTGCACCCCTGTCCATCCACCTGTGTGGGACCTCACCTGCACTCTGGCTATAGCCAGTGTTTGCACTCACACTTGCCAAGTCACCACACTAGCCTGTTCAATGCAACAACCTGCCAACTGTCCATCATCTGTGGCCACTGGTGATGGGTATGTGTGTCCATTGTCACTGTTGCAGGGATGGTGTGGACATGCGTGGGATGTCAACCAATGGCACAGATTCAGCCCCTGACAACCCCATCTGTACCTCACTATTCCCATCATCATTGTCAGAGTTTGCAGAGATAATGACATAAGTTTCCAAAAGGTGGGGGGACCCAAAACCCATCGCCACCTGCGAGGGGAAGACAACATATGTACATTAATACCTGCACTTTGACATTGGCTGGTATATACACACACACACACACACACACACACACACACACACACACACACACACACACACACACACACTTACAGGTGAAGTGACACAAATTTATTACACAGACCACACATTACCCAAATGGTGACATGCATGACACACAGCCCTCAACATCAATCAATGCAGCCAGTTTTACTACATGTAACTAACCATATAGAGCTCTAGGATACATGATCAGTGTTAGTATGTGATGGCCATTTCCCAGCACAAACTGCATCCATGTACACATCATTGCTGTTTACCTGTATAGCACACTGGCAAGTACTACAGCACATACCTCACAACTGTACATATCCTCACAGGATGTGTAGAAGTCTGGCTCATATGTTTGCTCTATTTCTCATAGCCCATGTGTTTCTCTGATACATAAGTTGGATGATATGAGGAGTGACATCACTAATTAATGACATACATTAGAGTGTCAGACCTCCAACCCAGCAGTGAATGTATGGTCACACAATTCTTGTTACACCATCAACCTTCTAAGCTTACAGTGGATATGATAAGTGTACACAACCCTGTTAACATGTCATGTTTTTGTAATATATAAGATGAGACCGCAATAATTCATTCAAATATGTTACCGACCTTTCATGTGACATGTGACCTGTGCTATCCAACTGATAAACAAACAAATGTATTACATGTAAAATATAATGACTGCAGTATGTACAATATGGTGATTGCATAAGTATACACACCCTTAAAATGATACATTGTTGAAGCACCTTGTAAGTGGCTTACAGCATTCACTGTTCTTGTGAAGGTGTCTTTAAGCATGGCCCAGTCTGACTTGGCATTATTTGGCCACTCTTCCATGCAAAGGTCACCCAACTCTGTCAGATTGCAAGGCTGCTCATGTGCACAGCCCTCATCAGGTCACACTGGGGTTTTTCTATCTGATGTAGGTCTAGACTCTAGCTGGGCCAATCCATAACCATGCATGTGTTCAGGTGGAGCCATTCTTAGGTAGCTTGGGATGTATGATTCAGTTCTTTGTCATGTTGAAGGCCCATCCTCAGTGTTCTTGCAGACACCTGATGGAGTTTGGGCAGATGTAGGTATTATTTGGAAATGTTCAGAATTCCCACCACCGTGACTACAGGCCCTGTTCTGGCTTTGGAATGCCTTCCCCACAGCAGGCCACTGCCGTCAGTATGATTCACCATGGGGATGTTGGTCTTCAGGTTGTGAGAGGTGTTGCTTGTCACCACACATACCTTTTGGTATTGTGGCAGTAAGGTCAATCCATAGCCTCATTACGCTATAACACATTTTCACACATGCCTTTGGGAGACGTGATGTACTGTATCGCAATTTGTATCCACCCCTGGATGCTTTTTGTGTGGGGAAATGCTTGCATCTTCTGACCCTATCCCATAGACCAGACATATGCAGAATACTGGAGAGTGTTCTAACAGGTAGTACACAACACCAGCACTAGCAAGAGATTCATGCAACTCCCTCGGTGTTGCTGTATGTCCCCTGGCAACCTCCCTGACCAGGTCTTGAAATGTGTTGCCATCATTTCTGGAGGGATGTCAGGTTCTTTTCAATAGCACTGTTGTCCCATATTCAATCCACCTTTTGATAACTGTCTCCACTGTGTTCCATGGTGTATGTGATGCTGTGGTGATGTTGTTCTACCCTAGTCTTGACTGATAACTTTCAAATATGAGATCCCTTTGCTGCTTTGTAAGCTGTCTGCAAGCCATGTCTGTTGCTGTTGAAGGCAACTGAGCACATGTCATCATTATTCCACTTGCACAGCAGACTATCATTTGGTGTCACTCAGAGTGTCTTTACTTGATGGCAGGTGTGTACCCAAGCAGACTGTATGCTGTCAGTAAATCACAAGCTGCTCCAATAACATATTATTTGAAAGATGTGCACAAATATGCATCCAGCTTATTGTGAGGTTTGTATGCTCCATATTTGGTGGCCAAAAAATTGGGAGGTTTTACAGGTGAATTGTTCATGTCATAGGTCACATTAAAGTTTGGGAAAGGTGTGGACTGACATATTGTGGTCTCAATTTGTATGTATATCACAAACACCTGGCACCTTAACATGTGCGTGTACCCTGTTTGTATCCACTATATGACAGTAATGTTTCACACATGTCCCTGCCTTAGGCCATTTGTCCACCCATTTTGTTCGTCTCTGTACAAAGGTCTTGCACTGACATAGCGTGAGGTATGTTATAGGGATGTTACATTCTCATCATATAGGCCCCTGTGGTGACCACTGTGATGCAATGCAGTTAACCCCAACACAAGTGAACATGCACATAAAACAATATGGCTATGAGTGACAGCTGTGTGCATGGAACATTGCATGGCCTTCACATGCCTGGGGTATTGGCAAACCACAACAGAACAATTCCATACTCACCAGCTGCAGGCTGCCATCCCACATGCAAACTGGAGGGACCTAGGTAGTTGGCGGAGGGACGTATTGTCAGCAGACCCACATGTGGCATTGGTACAGGATGGATGGAGCATGTCTGCACATTTATAGTACAACTCCCAGTACTACACAATTTTTGGTCCTTCACCAGAGATGTGCATCTCTTGCATTAGAAAACCCCATCCACAGCTGCAATCTGACCTGACACATGCACACAGATACTCTACAATTACAAGTATGTCTGCTACACTAGTCTAGTAATCTACACTGGGGCCTTACCTGCACACTCCTCGTCCATTGTCTGGGTGCCACCCACCTTCAGTATGTGGGGGGTCTGTACTCTGATGTTCTACTGGGATGGGTACCCCAAGGTACCCGAGGAGCTCCCCAGTGGGTGTCAGTGGGGCTGCAAGGCCAAGCCCACACCTGTGGCTGTGTGATCCATGGCCACTGCAGCAGCCCTTTGCCAGGCATGGCATATGAGGTCACTTTTACAGTGCCTGACCTGATCATATGTACATGCGTGCAGGCCAGCATTGTTTACCCTGTGGACAAGGTCATCCCACAGGCCGGTCCTCTCCTGCAGATGTTGCAGGCTCCAGCCATACATTATGGAATGGTTCTCTAGTATGGCTTCTATGACTATATTTGTCTCAGCTGCTGAGAAAGTTGACCTTTGCTGATGTGACATTGCACCTGAAAAACATAAAAAGGGAGACACATCACAGGACCTCATACATTTGGCATCAGTATGTACAGAACCTGCACAGCTACATTGAATAGCAGTAGTCACCACTCATACCCACATCATACCCCTGTACTGTATCAGCACTGTATCTGCTTGCATTGCACTGCTGGTCCTGAAGTGTCATATTCCCCCAATGAGGGCTAGTTAATTTCCTACTCCTGTACTCCTCATTCAGGTCTGTGTTGAGGGATGACATTGGCCATCTTCCATGCGGATGGGATGTGACTACATTGTGTAATGGAGCTGGGAGCACATGCCTGAGGTCATGTAGGATGCAGACAAGGATGTTATCAGGTGCCATGGATACTAACGTTTGTTGCCTTTCAGTAGGCAATATGTACCTGCTCACTGGTGATGAGAAGAGGGGTGTGGGTGCTGTGCATATCCAGCTATAGTGCTACTGAGCCAGGGGGTGATATTTGCCCTAAACCTATCTGCAGCAGGTTGCCTATAGCTATGTTGTGTGTGCATGTGGTCTGATTAGCTACCATTACAGGGTGGGTTGGTTTGTTGCCTCAGAGATTGCAGACATATGTGAAGATGGCCTTGTGATTGGCCTTGGTGGATGTGTCCAATATGTACTCATAGTTAGCCTTACAGTACTCCACCTGTGACCTTATATGCTTGATCATATATGTTACTATCATTCTACAAAAAGTTTTTTTATGTAACCAACTTTTCAGTAAGTAATTGGGACTTTTATTAGAACTTTTAGAATATGTTGTGTGAAAAAAAAATATTCTTGGATTTAACATTCCTTGGCCTCTAGATGATGTTATTGCACATGTGAATACACTGTTACACATTTATTTTCTTGTTTTTAAGTTAAATATTGGAACTTAAACTTTTAAGTATGTTTTCACACCTTTTTAAAGTTTTTTTGTTTATACATGGTTGAATGTAGTTAATAATGTGCTTCTATTAATGACCCTTTAGCAGAGTTTTAACAATTAAGAAATGTTTATATATGTTTGTATTTATTACATTTATTAATTGAAAGGTGCTGCTGATAGGTCTAATCCCAACCTTTGGGTATAAATGTTAGGGGGGTATTGATGGGTGTATTTCTGATGAAGTCTACTTGCTAGATGAAAACGTGTGGCATTTTCAGCGTTAATAAAGTGTGCACCTCAAGTGGATTTTGTATCTCCAGTTGCATCTTTTGTTATTTTGCCTGCTTGTTTTGGATTTCTTGTGTGATTTGGCGAAATACCTTCCTTTGTGTGTTTTTTTCTTGATCAGACAAAGGCTGACTTGATGCCAAGTTGGTGCATGCTCCTGATTTGCCCTTATGGCCAATACAGGGACCAAGTCTGTGGTTTGTGTATTGCTTCTGTCCACCACAGGTGTTCAGCCTACCTTGAGGGGGGGGGGTGATGTTGCCCTGTCGGGTATTGCTGAGGCCATAAAGCTATGTAGGTGCCCAAATAGTATTGTGTTGTGGGCCTGGACACAGCTGTTAGTTCCAACATATGAGATGCCCTTCATGTGGGCCTTGCCCATTTCCCTTGCCTGTGTGGGGGACATTAAGGAGATGTGGGGGCTACAGCTTCACAGACAGTAGGTGGAAATACCTCACAGTACAGGACATGTGGAGACAGCCCAACAACATGGGGGACAAGGCTCCAGAATTTGGTACAGATTGTATGTCATTACTGCTGTTATACACATGGGGGTTGCTACACTGACAGGGTTTGTCTGGACATGCATTTACTGGGTGACTTGACATCTGTCAGTGATATGCCTCTGACATACCTCTCAACTGGCATGTTGTCCACAGTCTGGCCAGATGTTTGCCTATTATGCTTGGTCTGTTCCTCGAACAAATCTGTTTTTGTGGGGTTGGTAGGATAATATGAGGATTGTAGTCAGTGAGTGTTGTAATCCATTGGTGTTCCAGACATCATATCCTTCAGGGATGTGATGTTACAACAATACGTGTAACAGTAGCTACTCTTTCAGTTTATAACACCATTATGCGTGGTATGTCCCTCTTTCTATCCCCCTGTCCCACAAGTATGCCATGCGTTGTCCACATCACCTGCACTATGAGGTGTAGAGGTATGGTATATCAGAAATTACCAACTGCACTCCAGTTATCATGCCAATGACCTGGCAGATTTCTGGCCATGGTATGCAGCAGTGGCCAGGGTTGTGGATCCACACCCTGGTAATTCTGTGAAAATCTGGACATATGGCAGTTATGTCTCTCTGGCTATTGTGAACAGACTGCCAAGATTGTGTAGCAGTGTTGTGTGTATATGTTTGTTGGGCTGGGTAGGGAGAGTAGCAGCTGTGAGTGCCATACATCCTTTACCTATCTAACTCTGCATGCTGCTACAGCTGCTAGTGGTCAATCAGGTCCATATGCTTGTAGGCGCTGACTGTGAAATGCTGTGTAACACCTCAGGATTCCCAGTACACTGTGAATTGAGGCTGTATATGTAGGGGTAATGTGTGAATGGCAAACGGTATGTGGTTGCTCATACAGTATTATACTGTCATGTTCAGTTTGCTTACTGGTATGTCACTGTGCACTTGTTTGGGGATATGCACTTTCACACCAGTGTCTATTTTCCACTAGTGTTATATCCCTGTAGTGCCTGTTATATTTGCTAATGCATGTGTACAGCCCCAGAGCTGGACCTGGGTAGTGTTATATCATTCTGATTGTAGTCTGGACATTGCTTGGTAGCTCAGTGTAGTTTCCCTAATGTGTTATGTCCACATATTCACAGGATGTTCAGTTGTGTGGCCAATATCTTTGGTCTGGTCCCCAGGTGGCACATCAATGGGATGATGTAGGGATTGAAGTCAGTAACTAATGAGAAGCAATTGAGTCCTGGAATTGTGATATTTCAGTTGATATATGTTAGGACATACACTGTTACTACATGAAGGTTCTCAGCTTATCTACTGACGTATTTTGGACATGTCCCTATTTTCAGACCTTTGTCGCTCCACTTTATCAGGCTTGATCCACATTCATTGCACTAAGGGGTTCTGAGCATACCTCTGCATTGCCAGATTTTTCACAGGATGTCCAGATGTTTGGATCATACTTTTGTTCAGTTCCACAATTTATTTCTATTTGTCTGGTAAATCACGGTGGTGATCCAAGGATTTATGTCAGTGAATAAATTATATGACATTTCAGTTTCCATCATCATATCCTTCTGTAATTGTCCGCTGAAAACACTGTTGCTGTAACACGTCTTCATTTGTAACAGCAAGTTTTGAAATATGTCCATATATGTGGCCCTTCCCCCTCCCTTTACAGTCTTTGTACAGGTTCCTTGCACTAACAGGTTGAGAGGGATCGTTCTGAAATATAACTGCACTGCATGTTATATACATATATATATATATATATATATATATATATATATATATATATATATATATATATAATTTGTTTATATATGTATATCTATATTATGACTCTACGTTTTCATATATGTGTTTCATCAGACAGACACACACACACACACACACATATATATATATATATATATATATATATATATATATATATATATAATGTGTGTGTGTATATGTCTATATACAACACATGAAAGATTCCACAAAGCTTTCTCCCTAATGTTGTATGCCTCTGTTGCATGATATGTTTGAAAAAGCAACATTAACTTCTACAGCTCGGCTGCTGTGGTGTTATATTCCTCTGACTATAGTGTTCAGGGTCATGGGTCCAACACTTGGGACTGCTGTTTTTTTAAATTAATGTTAAATGACCTGAATGCAGGATATGTTTGTAAAAGCACTACTACTGCTCACATCTCAGATGGTCCAGTGGCATGGTGCTGTGATTGTAGAGGGCAGCATCTTGGGTTTGAGACTTGGCAGGGATGACTATTTTGTTGCTGGGCAGAACAAGGTCTGATGGATACAGACCGATTAAGGCACATTTATGCATATTATACTTATAATGTTATATTTAAGCAATAACCCACAGCTGGGTGTGGGTAATGCTGGATTTACCCACAGTTGGTGTGGTTTGGCCATGAGGACGAAGCATGGGTGACCAAGCAATTCCAACCATGGGTAAATCCAGCATTGCCCGCACCCAGCCATGGGTTATTGTTATTATACAATGACATTATTTAAGAAAAATAATACTTACCTTTCTTATATAATGTCATTGTATCATGCCTCTGTGCTGTCTTTCTGTGGTTTTCCAGTATCCTGGGGCATTTCTGATGTACTGCGCATGCATAAGGGACGTGTTCCCACAGGTATGCAGTACATCAGTGCTGTGCAGAGGTAGCAATGGAGATAGGGAGATCTCCATTGCTTTTTTAACATATCTCAGTATGTTATACAAGTTGACGAACTCATATAACATAGTGAGCATATTAAAAAAGCAGAAGAGATCTTCCTTTCTCTGTTGAAAGGACAATCTCCATTGCTTTTTTTTTTTTTTATGATATCTTGCTATGTTATATGAGTTCTTCAACTCCTAACACATAGTGAGATATGTTAAAAAAAGTGACGGGGATCTTCATTTCTCTGTTGCTATCTCTGCAGACAAGGAGAAAGAAAAAACAGGAGATATACAAATGGAAAATTTTGAGGCAACCACACCTTCTTCCATTAGTACACTCTTGGATTTACAATGGGCACTATATTTGGGCTGACCAATTAGCAAACTCATTTTTGTATGTTAATGGCCAGTCATTGTATAATACACATTACAATGTAATGTTTACTTTCCATGACATCCCCCTATGTGCTTTCATTACATTATATTCTTGTGTGACCATACTGTATGGGGCATGTGTGTTTATATGTGGTTTTCACATCTTTTCTACACTGACATCTCACTTTTGGAACTGCTACACTACCCTGGTTGACAAAAAATAGTTGCCACATAATTTAAGATTACTAAAATAATTTTAACACTACTTTTACATGAGAAAATAAGTGACCTGTCTTAGGACTTGAATGCCTTCATGTAGAGCTGCAACTCTAACCACTATACTATGTTGGCTTGGAAATCTCACCTGGCTATTTTCATTTAGCTCCTATGGGATGTTTAAGCTGTGATGTACACACCCACTTAGCTACACTTAAAACATTTCTTACGGCATTAAAAACAAGGATATATTATTATTATTACTTTTTAGGTGATGTGGGTGTGTATTGTGGTGTTCTGACAACTACTTGGGGCTGTATTTGTGACATAATGGCAATGATTGGGTTTTCAGGATTCTGTGTGCGTTCCATGCTGATGCATGATATGTTCTCTATGGACTTTCTTATTTTTGTGGGGCTGCGCTTGTGCTTATTTACGTTCGGGGGATTTCTCCCATTATGTGTGCATACCTCTCAACCTCTTAGAACAAGAAATCTGGACATAGCCATAAATAAAAGTGGGACAAAGGCCCAAAAATAGGGCCAATTTTTAAATATTGCTCTTGCCAACTTAGAAAGTTGATAGAATAACAGGGCTTTGCATTGGCATGAATTTTCTGAAGGGTATAATGTCTGAGGCTCAAATGTCTCATTATTTTCCAACTTCGGAATTTAATGATTTTCCACCAATTTGCCAGAAAACCATATTTTTATGGAGAGTGGACCAAAAATATGAGGCTAAAATCTGACATTCTGTGAAAATCTGTATGGTTGAAGGGTATGTGTGTGCATTTGCACACATTTCCTGCTTCTGCAGGACGCAGAAGTGCCATACAGCACTTTAACAATACAGGGGGTGTGTCACAGAAGCTGTGACACACCCCCTGTATTGGTTTCTTCTTGCCGTTTTTATTTCAGTGTCCGCAGACACTGAAATGATCTATTTTACATTTCAGCGTCTGCGGACACTGAGATACTGGCATAATATTAGAGCTAAGCTTTAATGTTATTCCAGTACAGCTTAGAAAGTGTCATATGGCACTTTCTGATCACAGGTGGTGTGTTTATAGTCCATGCACTGCTTGGACATGCCCCCTGTGCTCTTACACGGATCGTGATTGTGTAGGTGTTACAGCAGCGTGCCTTCATGAATATGCAAGGAGCGCTGCTGTGCTGCACAGACAAGATCCATTCTGTGCAAGAATAGTTTATTCTTGCTTGGAACTTTATTGAATGCCGGGGTAGAACTTTTTCAAAATGTTCAAAAACAGCAACAACAATCAGAGGTATAGCTGGGGAGGGGTGGGTGTGGCTGCCCCAGAAATAAGGTGTTAGAGGTTGTGATCTAAACATGCCTATGAAGAACTAGCGTAATACTGACATTCAGAAACAAATGGTGATATTGCAATTGTGAAGTGTTGAAGTGCTTGTGTGTTATTATAACTGTGATAAGTTACTTATTTACATTTGTAGCACGTGTTTTGCAGTAGTTTCAGAAGGCAAATGACTGTTTTTTATTGCAGGGGGTCCCCAACTTAGAAATGAGGGGAGTGCCAGACAAGGGAACAGTACAGGGTACCAGATACTCTATCGATGTTTCTGTCAGTGTCATCATGCTTATCATCATCTTCATCATCTCCAACCTCTCCATAGGAACAGCATTGCTGGCAAACAATTCCAGATATAATTATTTCTGAAAGTTATTTATTTACTAAACTGAATGAGTACACTAATGCCTACAGATATTTTTTCAGTCATATTTCAGGCCACAAGGGCAACAGTAAAGATTACATGCAAGGATAATTTAGAGTAGTCGCAAAGCAGCATGATTTGGCAAGTGGGAAGAAATCAGAATGCCTTAAGGAAATCCACTTTGATGTAAGCAGACTATGCAAAATCCACATAGTTTGCTTAGCTTTCTGTAATAAACATTTCCCAAAATTCCTCTCCGATCCATTCCAGCCATTTTCCACCTTTAAATTTCTGCTTGCTTCCACCATACATTTTAACTGTACAGATTTTTACAGAATGTCCAGATTTTTGCCTCATATTTTTGGTCCATTTTTCATAAAATTGTGTTTTTTCTGGAAAGTCATTGGTAAGTCATTAAATATTGAAGTCAGAAAATAATGACAGGCATTTGAGTTTCAGGCTTCATGCCCTTCAGAAAATTAATACTAACACAAAACTTGTTATTCTATAAATGTTTTAAGTTTGTAATAGCAATATTTAAAAATTGTCCCTGTTTTGGTGCCTTTGTCCCCCATTATTTATGGCTTTGTTCAGATTTCTTGCTTTAAGAGGTTGAGAGGTAACGTCTTTCACTTATTTTGGATGTGACTGTGAAACTACAGTACCGTGTTACATTTATGAGTCATACTGTTGCTGTAACTGTTTTTTTCCTTTCAGCTTAGTGAACCATTTTTCCATCCACCTCTGCCTCGTGTCACTTAGTAGCCACACCCTGTGTTTCACTTCTATGGGATTACTTTGCTCATATCTGTGAATGCTGCAAGTATATTTCTGTACTTTCATTGAAATGGTAACATTCTGTCACAAGTCTTAGTGATCAGAAGTTACATCAGTTCACAGTATCTATTCTTTTTTATGTATATTAGTGTTTGCTTTCAAACTGGCTGAGACTGACTATTCCGCAGTTATTTTTTTATAACTGCATCCATCAGTAACCAATCATGGACAGCATGTCTGCAGGAAAAGCAAGAAACAATACAATACCTCTCTACCAGTCTTCAAATTAAACCTTGTTCTTATTATCTTCAGTGACAGTAACTGGACCAGTATGCAAACCCGTGGTTAACCCTATTTCAGATTTAGGCTGAAAACTCTGTTGAGCAGTCAGTAACTACAACTGACTATAACGGGAGCATGAGAAGCTAACGCTGTGAACCATACAAGTAGCTGCATTTATTGATAACAATAACAGTGGATTAATCAATAGTGCAATGTGTAATGGGAAATGCAGTCTGATCAGTAATGGGCTTGTTGGGACTGCAGACGCAAGGCTAGAAGTAGAAAAATGCCTTGTACTTTGCTGTAATATCTGTCAGTCAAATCTCATGGGCCACATAAGGCATAATGGCCCATCCCTAGCTTAGTGTTGGGCCCTATTGGGTCAAACAGGTTCAGATGGCCTAAGATCTGCCCTGACTATCCAGACAGTTATGATTAGAATAATTCAGCTAGTAGTCCAAATGGTGTTATTTACCTGAGATTTTATTTGCATTTGTAATGTTTTATTCTACTACCCGAATTTTAGTAAATCATGCAGTCAGTCAATGTTTAAGTATTACTGTTACATATGAATGTTTCAGCTGCTAGGTGATGTGCACTGGGATGGTTTGGACATTTTAAATATGGGTCCTATAATTATAAATTATTGTGATCTCCATGTGGACATTGAGCATCTTCAAATTACTGTCAATTATTTCACAGAGTGCCATTAAATGTGTGTATCATTTGCCTGACATAAACATATCAGGAGATAATTAGCATGAATATGAGTCACTATCAGAGCATTGTTAACCTTAACAGTAATACACTGCTGAATACATTGCCTGTTTCACTTGTAAAAGCAAAGTGTTCCATCTGCCAATACCCCTGCCTTGCACCTGGTCTCCTTCATAATAATTTTATATGTCCTCTGGAATCCTAATAGAAGAAAATTTCCCTATTTCCCAGTGTCAATGGTGCAACACGTAGCACACTCACCAGTGGTGCTGAAAGACCAGAAGGTTGTGAATTCTACTCCCACTCTGAGTAACTGGATCGCTGACACTGCAGTATATTTTGGGGGGGCTGATGCACTCCTTAGTGTGCCATCCTTCAGATGAAATGTTAAACCAAGGTCTCATCTACCAGAGTTGGTGGTAGCTCAGGTGGTTGTAAAAGATGCCATGGAACCTACCAAAAAGACTTGGGAAGTTCCCTGCTGCCATGGCCAAATTTCCCCTAGTACTATGAATACCACCTCAAGTCTCCCATGAAAAGAGACCACTAGCCTAGTAGGAATAACCAGGTCGACATAGGATAAATACAAAATTCCTACCTTTCAACATACTTTTGCTAAGGTTTATCCTAATATGGTCCTGCCATATGCTGTTACTCATTCTTTTATCCTAGGTTGTCTTGCTGTATGTTTATTTATTTCAGGCAAATGACTGTAGTCGGTCCTACAAAATTAATTTGCTCACCTGGACACTACAGTAATGGGTAAACTATCTACTTCACCTTGTTTCACTAGCTTCATCCTATAGGAGAAATACAGTGTTTCCCCTACTGCTCAAACCTATAAATTTCAGCCATTTAGGTTCATAAGTAAGTACAAGCCATTTTAAGCCTAGTCAGTTTCCCTTTTTGTGTTCAAAATAACCTATCCCATTTGGTTATAGATTGGCCTTACCCATCCCATGGTCAATAATTATATATCTCCCCACACTAATAAAAAGGCCCTAAGCATGCAATCAGTTGTGAGGGACTTGGGCACCCAGGTTGATAGCAAACTGATTTTTGACCACCATATTGCTTCCATTGTATGGAATGCTTTCTACATGGCCCACCTTATTAGGAAGGGTATCTCGTCCAGGGACAAGGAGGTCATAACATCCCTGTATTTTTCCCTTATAGCACATGCAGCAGCTGGAGAGACCATAGAAGTTCCTCATCAGGAGACTCCAGGGTCTCAAACATCTACCTTACACAGATAGGCTAAAAGTCCTGTCCTACACCAATAAACTGTGCACGACCTAACTAGTAAATCGAACCAGACTGGAATCCCAAAACACGAAATGCTTTAATGGATAACCACAGAATGAATTACACAATGATAATACTACTAAGCGCTTTCACCCGTGATTTTAACCGGGCTTCTTCAGAGTAAGATCGTTTCCACTGCAAAAAACTTTTTAAAATAGTATGAGTCATACACACACCTCTCGCTTACAACCAATCACAAAAAACATTGATCATTAATAGTGAAACAGTTCACAGAACACATTCATGTTTTGCTACAAGATTGCATTATACTGGTTCACATAATCAATTGTTTTAAACAAACAAAATTCAAATACATCCATTTAGAATCGCAATGTAAAAATAATATGTAAAAATAATATGTAAAAAATAACGTGACCCTAAAAACCATGTTAAAAACCATAATACAATAAAAAATATATTTTACTGTTGAATCCTCGCTTTCGTACTGGCTACCATTTAATGATAAAAATATATTCTAGTGTAGTTTTTCATAAATGTTCTGGTTTTATTAGTATAGTTGATAAAATAAAATTAATTAATTAAATAACAATAGGATCTTAATTTTAAAATACTAGAGATAGAAATATGATCATTGATTCCCGGGGGTTTTGATGCATCAAGTCTGAGTTGCCATAGACATTCTTTTACCTCAAGTAAAGTCTTGGCGTCACCCCCTCTATCATTATATGGAACTCTGTCTTCAACAAATAATATAAATTTGTTGAAATTCAAACAAGTTTGACTATGCATATATAGGGCATTGGAGCTTTTTTATTTTTAATATCTCTTATTCTTCCAAACCATAATAAAACTGGACAGAGCTTGTCAGCATTAAATAGCATATGGTAGCATATGTATCTGACTACATAACTCATCTCTACCTCTCCTAGCAGTTTAAAATAAAAAAAGAAACATACAAGACTGCCATCACCAGTTTCATCTTCTTATGTTTGTGCTTTCACTAAATGAAAAGCATATTATGTAGAATAAGAGGTTTTTTTGCCAAAATTATTTGGAGCTGTTTCATAAGTCTATGAGCAAAGCTTGACATAGTGTGAAAAGAGTTACTCAGTGTGACAAGTGCACTCTATTATCTGTGATATATAGGCACCTAGAAAAGATGCATAAAAATGGAACTACAGTAACAAGTAGCTGTTATTTTTGTATATTTTGTTCACATAGTCACTTAACAGCCAGCACATTATGTATGTATACAGCAAAACTGCCCCCTGGATCTGAGATCACTTTCAGGGCAGAATATATAGTTTGGGGAAAATCACCCTTTCCAATAACTGAGATATTCTTCAGCATGAAGTCTATATTTACTTTGAACAGAATTATTTGGCGAGAATATGACAAACAACATATTGTAACCAGTTTCAGTCAGCTGTATGGTCGTTGTTCCAATATGTGATTCTGCATAAAATCAATCACTCCTAAGAATGCATGTTTATATTATGCAGTTGCTGGGGCTTAACAACACACCTCTTTTCCATGCCCACATGACTTTCCATTAGTATGTACGCTGGTTTGATTCCCCTTCCAAAAATGAGATTATCAGGTTGTATGTCTAATTAAAATACATTATTTGTCATATGACTGCAGTGAATTTGCAGCACAGAACTTGAATATGCCTGATAACTATTCACCTGACAAAGTTTTGCTTACTTTTTGATCTGTTATCTCACTAACATTTCTGCAAGTGAAACCAAGCACCCACCTGTAAAAACTGCCAGTGGACAACTTTGTTGAAAGCTTAATATTGCCATTACATGTTGTCTACAGTACGTTTCTGCCCGGGAAGGCACCTGCAGACATCTTTACTTCCTGTCTCCCATAGCAGCTTAGAAAGGAAGCCTAAATAATGTAATCAAAAGGCATTTAATAAAATGCTTTCTGAAAGTCCTGCTTCTGCAGGTGCTGCCTAGAGGTTCATTATCATACAACATTTTGAAGTTGTGGTGTTTTAACAGATAAAATACATGCTTGCATCTCAAAAAACAGCTTGTAAAACATGAGCTGATATTCATAAACGGTGCAGAAGGAAGAATGGTGAAGAGCAGAGAGGATGCAGTTTAGAGATATAAATAGAATAACTGTTACATGAAATCTAGTGCTATATGCAGGGTATACATATAACTACATGATATAGAAATCAGGTTCCAGATGCATATGATGAACAGGCAATATGCACATGACTACATGGGTCGATATTACCATATCAAATGGTAATAATGCCGAATGTTCATATGAATGAAAATGCACGAGAACAAACTTGCTATTGTGGAGGGCTGTGACCCCCCACGCTAAATATATATTGCAACTCAGAGGTCGCACTACAGTGAGAAAAGGGCAAATATTCCAATCCTCACTGTACCTCGATCCAAAAAACACAAGTTCGTTCTCGTGCATTTTCGCTCATATGAGCGTTTGGCATTATTACCATTCGTTATGGTAATATAGACCTGACTACATAGTTTGTGGAGTGACTAAGAAATGTATAAAGCAGGTCTTCTCACCATGGTGGTCCCCTACTCTGAATGCCAAGAGCTGTCAAGGTGTAGGATGTTAGAATGTATGTGACAACAGCAGATGTAACAAAGCAGCAGGACTTTGTGGCCATTCTCAGAAACAGTACCCATGAACTGTCATGCCATGGCCCTCCACAGCAATGCAAATGGTGGCATCAGCATCAAACTTACCACCTCTTGGCTGAACAGCAAATCATGAACTGCTACCATATAGATATGGATTCCATACTGGAGCCCATTCAGTAGTGTTACCAATGAGGAATCAAGAGGCATACCTCTCAACTCCAGATTTTTGCAGAATGTCCAGATTTTTGCATCACATTTTTGGTCTGTGCCACATAAAATTTGTGGTTTTCTGGCAACTCAATGAGGATTGAAGTCTCTAAATAATGACATACATTTGAGATTCAGACTTCATATCCTGCAGAAAATGCATGCTAAAACAAATACTGATGTTCTGACATCTTTATAAGTTAATAAGAGGAATATTTAAAGTCTGACCCTATTTTTGTGCCTTTGTTCCCACATTATTTCAGGCTTTGTCCAGATTTCTTGCACTAAGAGTTTGGGTGCATGGGCAGACCATCCCTACAGATACTAATGCATGTGTAGCTTTTTTTGATGAAATATTAAGACCTTAGAAATTATTTTGAAGAACTCGTTCAATACCCTCTGTTATAAATATTATCTCACTAACAGTAAATTCCTCTGTGGAATTTGCTGCAAAAACACGGTATTGCCACAGGTGCCACAATGGCCCCAAACTACACCAATCTGACCAGGTATTACATAGCAGTGAAATATTTAAACGTGACTTTGTTATTGCCATTTTGTCAACAATTTATTTTTTTTATTTGTGAGCTAGTAATGAAGTATTAGCAATCTTTTTTGAGTTTCTCATCAACATGACCTGTTTTTTGGAGTGTAATCATGTTGTGGAACTTTACAGGGTTGCATGGTTGAATACCTTCACTTGTAAGACTGAAGATGGTAAAAGCCATCTACATGTGTGAATTATAGTAATTTAGAAATAAGTTTCTAACTTCAACATAATAACACAGATCCCTCTTTATAAAAAAACTTGGTTATGCACCAGTGTATTAGGTTACATCATCTAAATACTGACCAAGATAAGAGATTTTTTTTAATTCCTGTTTTAAGAAAGAGATTCCAAATGAGGGGTTATCCCACAGATTCTTTCAAGACTGAGTATTCACAGAGGGTACTGGCTGCTGACAATACTACCTTTTAAAAAACAGATTGCAAAATCCTACTATATAATGCTGATACTCAGGTCAAGAAGAAGTTGTTACTACCAAAAATTGTGTCACCATCGCCTTTGGGAAAAACCCGGTTCCCATGAATTACCACATTGATGGTAGTCCACTAAACACAGAAGGTGTTATAAGAGATCTGGGAACACAGGTTGACAGCAACCTCTCTTTTGATCACCACATTGCCACTATGGTCAGAAAGTCCTTCTGTATGGCACATCTCATTACTAAAGGTTTTGCATCCAGGAAGATAGAGGTCATTGTCTCCCTTTACTTTTCCGTCATTAGGCCAGTCATCGAGTACAATGCCCCATTAGGCATGTACCTCACTAGACACCTGCAACAACTGGAGAGGCTGCAAAAGTACCTCACAAAGAGGATCCTAGGCCTTAAACACTTGTCCTATATGGATAGATTCAAAAAACACCAACTATTCTCTGTCTCATATCGCCTACTTAGAGGCGACCTCTGCTTGATTTACAAAGCCATGTCTGACCCAGCTCTGTTAGAAACGCTACATCTAAATAAATCCCAATCCCTCACACCACACGCTCCAGAGACCTCAACCTCATTACCACAATTAACAGAACATGCTGGAGGGACAGGTTCATAACCCAGAGACTGCCCATGCTATGGAACAGACTTCCCATACATGTCAAGCAGAGCACCTTGCTGACCCTCTTCAAGAGAAATCTTGATGAGTGGATGGGAAACAGAAAATTCACCCCGGGGATAACACCAGTGGCTCTACTCGACAGAGGCACTGGGAACTAAGGTCGGGTGGCACTATGCCATGGTAATTCTATGGCCCAGGGCCATTAGCCTAGTACACACCTATGAACCTATGAACAATTAGAGCCACCAGCAATTAAGTGGGCCAGAGATTAGGGGAATGTCTTGTTTTTATGTATAAAAGAGACATGAATATGAAATAAAAAATTAAAATCAAAATCAAGGAGCACTAATTCAACCTAAGGGAGTTCAAAGTTAGGTACATCTGAGTGTTATACATGCTTTTTTTGCAAATATGTCAGTGATGTTCCTTTTATTTTGTCTCTGCCAAGAAAACGTATAATTCATCAGGGACTTTTTCCTGTGGTTCTGAAATTGTGACTAAAGTGTTCTCTTTTTATGTGACTTGTTCAACATTAGGAAGGCTATTAGAATGTGGAGAAACATATTTATAGAAATGTTTATGCTAAAAGAATGAAACAAATGCCCTTTTTAAGCTACAGAGCCATGTAATAATTTCAAGGGATTTCCATTTTGTATGCAAGATTATATACCATAAATCACTGGGGTTGATACTGAAATATTTAATATGAATGGCAGATTATTTTGGAGGCTCACAGATTTCCTGACCTCAAGGGTGTAGTCAGGCACACTCTTTGTATTCTACTGAGTACATTTTTACGAGCATCATATCAACATGGCTTTTTTCAGGTCATATTTTGTCTACAACTGTCTAAATGAATACCTTTCACAACAGCTGCAATATTGCTAATCTAAAAACAATGGGGGAATTTAATAAAGCCTACATGTTTTTTTTTTACCATGTAGGCATCACACCGCGCTGCTTACATGAAAGTAAGTTTTAGATTTATTAAGCACTGCTGAGTGGCACGCATGCACGCTCCAACATGGGAAGTTCCGTAGCATGCAAATCATCTCATAAGCAGGTGAATCTCATGCAAATGAGTCAGGTAGAGCAATCCAGCAAGCAGACAGGCAGCTCCTTGGTCCCCGTGTCGGTGTCTGTAGTGTACATGGAAAAATTCTGTGTACAGGAGTGTAAAAAGACAAAAGAAGCTGTAAAAATGTAGATATATGGACAGAAATGGCATACCATATACAGATATGAGAGAAACTATCTTTGTGTGTGTCTGAAAAATTAAAGGAAATAAGTTAAATTAATTTTATTTTTTGTAATAATCTGGGTATGTTTGTGTGGCATGCCGCAGTGTGCAAACATGCTTTATAAAAAATAAAAAAAAAATGAGAAAAAACAAAATGAATATTATGTGGCAGAAATGTATTACAGGACCTTCTGTGGAGTATCTACAATGATGCATTGGTGCTGTTGCTAATGTGGTAGGGCTATGAAGCATGTAGTTTCCAGGCTGTGAGCATGGATCCGTATGTAAATGAGGTGGAGTTACTGAATAGGATAAAGCTGTAACTGTGTCCGCATATCTCCTTCGTGCAGGCATAGAACCATGTAGGTGTTTATGGAGGAGGTAGCTGACATCAGGGGAAGGTGTGTCCAATGACTTCTAAGCTTATTTCAGCTTAGCTGTGAATTTTGCATGACGCACTGCTGTGCTGAGCGTATCAGGAGCATGTTTCCACATGTTTGCGGGGTACACCACTATGCTGAGTGTGAAAGTCTAGGGGTGTGTGTACACTAACTAATGAGCTTTGTTTACCTACAGGGTGCATGTTTGTGTGGCATGCCGCAGTGCTGAGTGTATCTAAAAGCCAATGACATATTAATTAGTTTTGACCCCTGTTTAACTTAAACTAGGGCCATAAAATTATGTTAATGATATACTAGGCAGGTGGAATGCATCATAGGTAGTCAATCACACAGTCAGCACCTACAGCAGAGCACTATAAAGTATGTATATACCCTGAAATCTGATTTTTCCCCCATACTCTGCACTATTGCAGTACAGACATGGGAATTTTAACTCAGAGCATCCTAGGGGCTGCTGCAGGTCTGCTGCTCCTCTATGCGCTAGATGCTGAAGTCAGTGCTGCTGCTGCTGCTGCTGACAATAGACCTAGGCAGAGAAGGAGAAGAGTGTTCAGTCCCAGGGTAACCTTCCAGGAGCTACATGAGCTGGAGATTGCAGAGTGATACAGGATGGACAGTGACATATTACAAGAACTCACTGCTCTCTGCCATCCTCAACTCAGGCCCAGCACCAACAGAGGGGAACCCATTCCAGTGGACACAAAGGTATGTGTAGCCCTTAGGATACTAGCTACAGGTACTTTCCAAAGACAACTGTGGACATGATGGGGTCTCACAGGCATCAGCATCCAGGGTAATCCTCCATTTCCTGGATGCCATACTACCACATGCCAGTGAGCACATTTCTTTTCCCCTCACCCTTGAGGTGAGGGCCAGCAATATGCAACACTTCTACCATGTAGCACACTACCCTGAGGTACTGGGTGCCATAGACTGCGCTCATGTACACATCACATCACCACCTGGTGAGGAGGGTAGAATCTATGTCAACCGCAAGGGGTACCACTCCATCAACTGCCAGGTCATGTGCAATGCCCAGGGGATTATCATGAATGTGTGTGCTGGCAGTCCTGGCAGTTATTACAAATCCCTATCTGGCATGCATCACAGCTGTACCAGATGTTTGCTAGGGGACATCCCACACAGCCATTTACTGGTGGATGCTTGCTATGCACTGGAACTGTGAATGATGACACCTATCAGAAAAGCACACCCACCCACCAAAGAACGCCATAATGAGGCACACGCACAAACTAGGGACATTATAGAGTGTGTATTTGAGCTTCTGAAGTCACCATTTTGGGTTCCTCGATATATCTGGTGGAGCCTTGCAGTACTCTCCAGCCACATGTGCACATATGTTCACAGTATGTGCCGTGCTACAAAATATGATCCTGTGGAAACAGCTGCAGCAGAATCAGCAAAGGAAAGGGATACACATCCCCCCACCAGTGCCTAGATCACCACAGCCACAGTCACAGGAGGACTCAGAGGAGGAACCCATTGATGATTTCCCTGTAGGCAGACATAAGCATGCCCAGTACGCCCTGGCTTTGGCTAAGAGACAACACATAGCAAATTCACTGACAACCTAGGGTCCTAGGGACTGACACCTTACTCCTACTCACACACACATATTAAAATTCTTGATGCCGGGCAACCCACACAACCTGTACCTATTTATGTAGTGGCTGTGTACTGCTTACATCACACAGATTCAGCCCTGAACTGCAGTCCTGTCAACTGCTGTATTTGCAAGGTAAGTCTCTAAGCTACACACTACTTGTAAGGATTAATATGGTATCATATGTATGGATCTGTTGCATTTACGCAAGGAAATATAGTGGGCTATGTGGACAGAAGTAGCATCCACATAGGACTACAGATACCCTGTCCAATAGTATGTGTTCCCTAATAATCAATAGGCCTCATGGTTGTAATATTCATTAATCAGTGAAGGGAGATGTTAAACAGTGGAGTCACATGATATTTGGACTACTATCTATCCCAGCAGATCATGTGCTGTTGCCCCCCCCCCTCTAACACAGCAGTATTCCCATATAACTGCTTTAACAGTAATGTCAGCAATGGTATATCAGCAGACCAGGCAATCTCAGGGCTGTAACATAGAACTTGATCACACATTGTATGTCACACATAACACAGGAATAACAACATACATATGTATGCTGTTGATTGTGTGATGAATGACTCTTCTCTGTCTGGCAGCCTGTGTGGCTCAGTGGACTAGGTTAGTTAAGCATGGCTGATGGTATTGATGGTTCTAATCTGGAAGTAGTCACATCTTTTGCATGTGAGGTATTATTATGTTGGTGTTTTCACATACTGTCAGTATAGTCACATATTAAGTACAGCAGACAGCTGGGGAATGCCGTGCACATTTTGAGTGAAGTGCAATACTGCAGAAACAGGGACAGATGTCATTATCTGTAACACAAAAAAGTCACAGACTGGAGTACATGTAGGTGTGGCCTGGAGTCACTTTATAAGTACTGACAATCCCACTGGGCATGCCTATACACATTTAAAATAAGCGCAATTCTGTTGCCCCTTCATCAAAATGACCTCTTATGTATAGATATGTGTATACATACAGACATATATGTATACATATCTATCTGTCACTATCTCTCTCTCATATACATAGTATATCTATCTCTATGTAGAGTCAAATAGATATATAGCGATATATATAGCTATATATATTAAAGTGATACATAAACTCTCCCCATATATCTACATAGCACATATACATATCATACACACAGAGCTACATTTATATATATACATCCTTGTTATATACATAAATATATGTGTGGATGTCTATATTGTCCTACATGCCCTAATAATGGTGAGTAAATCTGCACTATCACACATCCATAGTGTTGATCAAAGAATCCAAACTAAGGGTGCAGCAGTACATAACCCACTTACCTACAGACACCTGTGACTGCTGGATGCCACCACATAGACAGACACAGATGAGCAAGTGGTGCAGTGTATAATGTTGTCAACACACGCATGGACAGGGCACATTATTTCTGCCCACAGGTTTGCCTATCTAAGTGCAAACAGCCACATATGGCCATACTGGTAACTATACACACATAGCTAGGATAATAGTTATCTCACTGCTAGGATATTAGATGCAATAGTACGAATCATTATCATCATGGGCTATGCACCTGAAATGGGTATGCACTTTTTGGCCCTGTAACTTACTGCTGACTTCCAAACTGCCCTCATCTACAAGGCCTGATGATGTCATCCACCTTAAGACTACCAGCTGACAGTGTAGTATCAGACTTAAGCCATAGTGTGTGCAATAAGTACTGTGAACTATATTCTATATAACTTGATAGGTAGGGATTCTAATCTCACTCCAGGTGACTTGGTGTGTATGTCCATATGGCATAAATATGATCACCTTGGTAACTTAGAAATAGGTAGGGTTTTGCAGTACTTGTAGAATGTGATGTGCCCCCCCAAATGATTGACCACAACATCGCCTGCTGATGTCATCAAGCATAATATGTTCTAAATTGACAGTACTAGCAGACATGAGGTGTGTTGCGTGCATCATGTACTGTGATCTGTAGTGTGTATCATTACATAGGTAAGTGTTTCTTATCTACATACAGCCAGCTTGCATGGCATGTGTGCCTTGGCATGTCCTGTATGCAGTGATTGGAAGTGGTGCTAGCCTCAATGTAACCATGTTTGTGTGTGAGCCTGTTAGTGCATTTTACATCATGTTATGGAACCATACAATGTTTGAACTTCACCAGGATAATGGCCGTATAGCCCTCACAATCATAAACACTGTTATACCCGTAGGTACAGGATCAGTACATACTGTCCCAGTCCAAGAGGGACACAGACAGACACATTGAGATGATGGTCGCCCAGCCAATCATACAGATGGCATGTGCTGAGGTGCACTGAAGTGCTCTGCATGCCATTAGGCAGAGTTCTGTTTCAAGGGTGTGTTTAAGTCTGCTAAACAAATCTCTCCCACAAGCATGTAGTACTAACATCACAAATTAGGTTAATATCCTTACAGTGAGTTATCCATCTACTATGCCTCCTTCAGATAGGCAGCATATGCAATCAAGCAGGGTCACACATTGCCCCATATGCAAGGCACAGATCACCTCTGAGAATTCTATATGCCACAGGCAACAATGCCACTCAATGCAGATGATCCCCCATTGAACACATACGGAAGACGTGAAGTGTCCTTGTGAGGTACCATACTGTTGTGTGCAATTGTCAGTACTGTTTGTAAAGGTACATCAACATATGGCCATTGCACTCAGATATTGGCATGCTGAGCGAAGAGTACTTGGAGATTATGAGTATGTGACTTACAGGTGACTGTGGCCTCAGCTATGCTATATGATTGCTGCCATACCACTGTAGAGACATGATGATCTGAGGCACATTAGGTGTAAACCTGTGAGGCCAGGTGTGTGTGCCCAGTTCTTTCACCCCCAAGTATGTACATCGCATGTTGGAACTGATGTGCTACTTACTGGGTACATAGGACTAACTGATGGAAATGATACTACATATATATTTGCATGGAGTTTATGGCCATTAGTATGTCAACAGGCATGTGTTTGCAATACACTCTTGCAGGATAGTAACATACTACAGAGACTCTATGAGTGCTCACAATTTGCAGGCATCAGGCAACATTGTTAGCCTTGTGGTTAAATGGATTCTAAGCAATAGAGGACCGAGGACTGCACCATGTTGAGCTTACAGATCAGCTACTAGAGGCGGATGTCCCTATATTGCGTATTGTGTCATCAATGTGTCACTGAGTCACCCTTACAATGACAGTATTGTGGATGCCTAAGTGGGTGCTTTGTAAATGTTGCCTGAGCAGGGCATATAGTCAGATGGCTTGGCTAGGGGTTGTACGCCCTGATTTACCCTCACCCAGGTCCTTGGGGACTGCCTTGGAAATGTCCAGCATGTGTAACAGTCATGTTCCCCCTGTCACACATCCAAACTGTGTACAGTTAACCATGTGTAAAACACATATATGTGTGCTGATCAGCTCCATGATGATTGACCCTATGGGCATACAGATATGGATACTTAGACAAAGAGGTGTATAATTATGTTGGTCAGTGGATGCACCACCTCTGTGCAAGGGTATCACAGTTGCCGTTGTCCACTCAGTCATGTGTGTCTGTAGGTGACCTGCATTTGACAGTGGTGTGTGAGTGTGTGCATGTACACAGTCAAGCTCAGTGCTAGCCCTAGATATGTATGTGTGTTGGACAGCTTTGGACTGTACATGGTAGAGTTGACAGTTCACCATCTCCGGCCCTGAACATGGGAACTGGCTCTGCCAGGGGTTGCACTGGCACCTCCATGCCCAAGGTCAGAAGTGGTGCTAGTACCTGACTGTGACTGCTGTCTGCTGGGACTGTGGCTCCTACAGAAATGCCCAAGACCATGAGCCCATGGTCTGGCATATCATGGTGTGAACAGCACAATCCCCTCTGTAGCACTGGATGTACTGCCACTATGGGGGTGTGATTGGGCACAGCCACTTGGACTCCAAGCAGATGGGGTTGCTGACCTACATCCACTAGTCTGACACCCAACTCCAACCACATGTTTCAGCACAGATAATGTGCAGTCCAAGACAGACACTGTCTCAGCCCTCCTTCTGTCCACTGCATCAATTAACTGATCCAGGGTGTCCCCAGTGTGGTGGAAGCAATCACAGATGTCAGACTGTGCTGCATCCATAACCCTAAGCATACGTTTGGTGTTCCATTCAGAATGTGCCTGTGCTTCCATGATGGCCCGAAATATGTACCGAGTGATCCGTGATGTGACAACTGCAACAGGTGGTGGACAGACAGAAAGCCTCTTACAAGCACCCCTGTCATTCCATCTGTGTGGGACCTCACCAGCTCTTTGGCTATGACCAGTCTCTACACTCACTGGAGCAATAGTTACCATACTTTCCTGTTCAATGTCCCCACCCTCTGACTGTCCAACATTTGTGGTCTCTGGGGATTGGGTATGTGTGGGCATACTGACTGTGTATGGTGACAATGAGGAAAGAAGAGGGATGCCAACCTCTGGGACAGATTCAGCCCCAGAAACCCCCACCTGTGCCACACTGTGGCCACCATCATTATCAGAGTCTGAGGAGACACTGACATCAGGTTGTGCAGGGGACAGACACCAACCCTCCAGTCTCATGTAATAAGAAAGAAAAAGCAGTACATTAATACCTGCACTATTATGCTCTGCAGTACTATGTTGTGATATATGTAAGTCTTTATACACTGTCATCACTATGACAGACCTGTTGAAAACCCAACATCATATAGTAGGACATGAGGACAGTACTCTCTCCACTAACAGATGTAGTTACTTGAAAATAACATCTCATTACACTGTAATCTCATCAGCAACAGTGAGGTACACTACTGACATTTGTGTAGACTCTGCACAGTTGACACATATAACACTCTGCAGTGTTCTGACAATACCGTCACATATATCAGTGTGGTCACATCTGCAAGGCATAGGTATGAGTCTAACATGTGTACAGTCAGAATATATGTGTGCAGTTGGCAATCATGCCAACAATACAGCAATGCAGAAAGCAGGCCTGGGATGACAGTCTAGGGATTACACTGCTGTAAACCTACATCTTTAACAAAACAGTGTCTTGATTACTAGGAGCATGACCATGGGCTTGGCCAATACCTGATGGACCAGTGAAAAGGTGAGAGAGAGGTAATGTCAGTACCACTGCCTGTTCCAGCACCACAAGGTAATACATCCATATATCTCACATTTACAGTAGTTACTGTGTTAATTGCTATATTGGCCAAAATGTGACCATGACAGTCAAACTGTGGTGAAACTCTTCTCCCACCCAAAAGCAGACAGATCTGACACCCACATAAGACTATGTATGCCCTGACACACTGAATGCTACAATATTGCAATGCTGATCAAACTAAGATTACCTGCATGATCCTCTGCCGTGGACACTATGGCACCCACATCCATAGTGTAGGGTGTGAGGGATGCTTGGGAGCTGTCATGTGTACACAGATTTGCTCAGTGGCTGAGAATGGCTGTTCCACTGCAGGTTTCCACCAGTGGCATCACGATCCCTTAATACATCTGCTGCTGTTCTATGTGTGGCATTAATCATGTCTGTTGTGTGGTGTAGAGCCTGCTCATATTTCCTGTTCTGATGAACAGTGACATTGACATCACAGACAAGGTCATCCCACAATGCCTCCCACTGTTCCCTGTTGTGCCTCCCCCTGGACAGTAGGAGTTCATGGTGTTGCCAGTGCCCGTCCAGTATTAACTCATTCTCTGCATCTAGGAAAGCTGCATAGCATCTTGCATGCATGTTCTCTGAAAGACAACAAAATGGGAATACGTGTCAGGATCACACATGTGGAAGTACACTGTGTAGAGATACAGCAAGGAGAGAATGGCTGGCAATATCCACTGCTTGATCACACATGTCATATTCCACAGTGTACAAACATACTAAGCATGTGGATACAAGTAGGATACTGGTGATAATCAGGTATTCCTGTGTGTGCCATGACAGATACTGCTGTATGTTCATACAGCCAACACTGGGGACTATTGTAGTGTGTCCCCAACGGGCAGTCCCCCTGATAATATGTCAAGCCAACTGTGCCAAACAAAGAGCAGTGTGCTATTATAACCACTGTAAATGGAGAATTCCATGAGCCTAGTGTGCCACATTGACAATATATATTCCATCCTTGATGACTTGTACATCCTCTGTATGTGTAACAAATCTGGAGATCATTGACATGTCATTATCACAGTTCTAAGAAAGACTTCATGCTGTAATCCCTATTCCCCACAAATATAGTCAGACATCTGCTTCCTGATGTAAACAAGATAATTACATACCTGTGGAGGGATAGACTCCTGTCCCGGAGACGTCCCATACTCTGGAATAAACTACCTATCTATATCAAACAAAGCTCCTCATTAGCACTCTTCAAGAAAATCTTGATGATTGGATGGGAAATAGGAAATTCACTCTGGGGATCACCTCTGTGGCTCTGCTCGACAGTGACACAGGAAAATAATTTTCTTGGGTGGCAAAAGCCAGGGTACCTTTTTGGCTGGGCTTGTATAGGCCCTAGGGCCGATAGCCTAGTACCTACCTATGAACCTATGAACCTATGGAGTATAGTACTCCTCTGTTGATATGTGCTAATAGGTAATACTTTGCATACATGTGGTCTGTGTGAAGAAAGTCTCATACAGAATGGTTTCCCATAGCCAGCTGCTTACCATTTTAACATGCTTCTCATCAGCAGGTGATTGCCTCTTAAGCAATCTGTGGTTCTGAAATGCTAATTGCAGCCAACACAGCTGATTTGCAATATCATCAGATGAACACATGCAACCACAGTAGAATATATAAGGCCTTCATGTAGATTAGAGGTCCATTCTGATATGTTGTGCTGGACATTACTAGGGTGAGGAGACTACTTCATCACAGAGGGTAGGTCTATAATACAGATGGGTGTGCTACAGGCTGCAGCTGCTGCTGCAGGTAATAGGCATAGTCAGAGAGTGTGAACACTATGTAGGACAACAAGCTGTAGGAGTAACTGTGGGAGCTGTGTCAGTCTTGTTGTAGAGGCAGAGCCAGAGTGAAGCTACCCTTTCTAGTCCAATTAAGGCTGTATTTAAGGTAAGTATGTTAGGCAATGGTATCACTAACAGAGTACTAGGCCACATGTTTGTTGTGTCCTTGAGCAACATGAGGATGAATATAACAGTATGCCCACCATTTGAGCAACTCTCAGGCCATGTGTTACAGTCTAGTAGTAATTTGGAGCATGTATGAGGTCAGTCCATGTTACAAGCAGGTATTTCAAATGTGTATGTTAGGTGTGCAGCTGTGCTAATTGGCACAGTGAGTTTGAAAGGATTGTATGATGCATTCTATTAGTGGCCCTCATTTGCAGTATCTGAGTTGAATTTCTCTGTGAATGCATATTAATGCATGACGTGACACTTTATGCACTTATACTTTTGCTATAGGGATATGTAAAGTGTGTTTCTATCTGCAGGCCTGTGACTTCCATCAATGATATGCAGACATTTCATTTGATATGCATTGTGTGGATAAAGAGTGCATGACTCAGCCAGTATTTGCTTGCCTTACAATACTAGAATTCCACTGCTACACACCACTAGATTTGAACCCAGGACTGTGTGTGACAAAATGTACTGTTTGCAAGGCATTTAACAACTGAGCTATTGAGTCATTGCTACAGAAGGTGTATTTGCAAGATATATGTGCACACATTTAGGATGTGACAGACGCTTTCTGCATCCATTAGTATGTGCATGGCTATATATGGGTGTATTTCTACACCAGAGTCCCAGATGAACGCATATTTTGCCATTAATGCCTTAGCAGGTGTCTTTCTACATGTTGCTGATAAAAGGGAACATTTACCTGCTATCACAGGCCTTACTTACATCCATTATTATGTCTTTGGCTTTTTAGTGGTGTTCTATTGCACCAGAGTCCAAAGTACACTTCCATTTTATTCCATTTATCTTTAAGCAATTTTGCACAATGTGGCATGCAGCTCTGCTGAAACATGCTTAATTACTGTAACTGGCAATTACGATGTTTTCTTTAAACCACCTGTTTTAAGTAAGAGTTCTGTGGTGTGGCAGGTTAATGTAGTGGTCTGCATGCAGGTGCAATGGTCTTGGATTTAAAATATGGGAGAGGTGTTTATTTTGTAAGTGTGTATTACAATTTTAAAAACACATATAGTCAACATAGCTCTATTTAGCTGAGCTTCGTGAAGCTGCATGATGTGGTATATCACGCAGTGTTATGCTAATAAATATAAAGAAAAGAAAAATGGGGAGATAGAAAAATGGTGAAATGGGGTGCAAGCAGGGGGAAAAACATAGTGAATGGCAGGCAGGGATGTGCAGGCAGGGTGTAGGAAAGAACCATAGCTATCCATTTCTTGTACAGCAACAACTGTGCACTTTGACAGAATTTGTACATGACTTTGAACTCTCACCACCAGAGAGAGAGGCAAGGACAACATAACTATGTTGTCAAGCCAATTGGACCAAATAATGTGTATCCAGTGGATACGTGTGCGAAATGGAGAGCTATGTATGGGATGATTTTGTTTTTGGAACAGGTGCCCATTTTTTTTAAAGTGAGAGTGGAATGTTGGGGAAGGGACATAGGTACATGTGGGGGAGGCAAGTTGTGTAGGTGAGGATACATTTGCAGACAGACAAGACAAACAAGACAGCAGACAGAGGTGGTGTGTGACACATGAGGGGGTGAACACCTTGGATAGGGAGGGTGTTGTGGAATCTAAGTCCCATGTGCCTCCACAAGACAGCAGTGTGACTCACATCCCCACCCATGGGACTGTCAGCACTACTCCGTCACTGCCCCAGTATGGTGTGGAGGCTGGACACCAGGGCAAGGCTGCCCCACCAGGTTGCCCAGCATGTCCTCTGTCCAGCATAGGCAGTGGTCAAAACCATGGTAGACTATCCTGTGCACCAAAACCGGAAGCTTAGCCTGGGTGACAACTCTCACTCCTCCACCACTCCTAGAGGGGAGCCCGTCCCCGTCTTGTGCAGCAGTACTACCTGATGCTGCAGGTAGTGCAGGGGCAGCAGAGGGGGCACCACCGGTCTGGGTCCCAGATGTGCTGGGACCTGGTGCCGCAAGCGGAGGAGGCAAGGTAGGCATATCAGCCGGAACCAGCCTACTTTGACATGCTGTGGTAAATGAGGTATAGCAATAAGTTAAGGTTAGTAATAACCAAACCATTGTTAGTATTAACAGAATGAAACATCATATTAATGTATATTATGCGTAACACAATATTAAGTAACATAACAGTCAGTATGTTAACAGCATGCCAGTAAGAATTAAACCATAAGGCCAACAAAACAATTTAATAAAATATGTTAAAATTGGATCATAATAAAACATAACAATAATGAATCACATTTTACCAAAATCTAGTTACGTTAACAAAATATATTAATATTAAATCATAAACATGTTGCCAAAATATAGTTTCACAAAATATGTTAACATTAAATCATAAATAATACATAACAATAATAAATAAATGAATATAAGGGATGGGGAAAGAGAGAGAAACATTCCATTACTGACAATGCATACTATATCCCTGAAAACACTGATAATAAATACTCTACAGGTGTGTAGTGTCAGTTTTAAGTGCAGTGACTACAATTCACCTATAGTTGATGTAGCATGTACATATCTCTCAAGCTGTTAGCATGGGTCAGTATGGGCCAAGCAATGACAAATGCAGGTACACAACTACACAGAACACTTTCACATAATGTGGACTTACATAACTACCAAGGTGTTCTGTAAGTGGATTTGGTAATACATTGCATTGCAGGTAATAATTTTTCTGGTAATCACGTGACAGATGGATTAGGCAGTTTTAATTATATTATGAGAAATCATGACACTTGTGAGGCATGTTTGTGTACAGTACATAAACTAAACATCCATCATGCTTTAGTTGGCAGACATGGAACAAGAACCCAACAGCTGTGACTGCAAGGGACATCTGCAAATAATGTAACAATTGACTGCAGCAACTTAGTACAGACATGCAAGGAATACAGCCTTACTGGAAATACTTAGAAAGATGTATTTAGGAATCAACAATGCTGCTTAACACTTTATTGGTATTGCTGATAAGTGTCTGTGAAGTCCACGCACAATATCTGCCCATAGAGTGGGCTACCTCACCATATACCTTTATTACCTGGAGTAGGAGGAACAGAGAGCATTATGTGACTGATATTGGCCTAGAGACAGTGTTACATTTGACTGCAGCAACCTTGCCATAGACAAGCAATGTATACAGCTCTACTGCAATAGTTATGACAATACAGTTCTGCTGTACACAATTTTGTTTACTGTTATTGGCATTGTTTATTGTCTATTGCAATACAGTTGTTATTGTTCATTTATTGCATTACAGCTCTAATTGCCCTTTTTTGCATACAGTGCTACTTGCCCATTTATGGCACTACAGTTGTTATTGTGTACACTTTATTGCAGTAAATGCTTTGCTCTTTCTTGCTTATTGCACTACATTTACTATAATAAACCCATACTTGCCACACTCACGGTGCAGCCTGGCCAGGCACCTGGTATGGGACTCAACATTGCAAGCCCTGTCAGCTGCAGCTGTTGGAAAGGAAGCACACCATTATGCATACCAGTTTCGCAGACATTCAGCTTGCAGTTTGATAAAACAGTGGAAAATGTTCTTACATATTTGTGGGGCATTCCCAGCTCGTGCCTCTTGGACTCAGGTGTCCAAGGTTCCCATCTTTCTCCTCTTCAGGTTATCATAATGGTGACGACACTGCTCACCAGTGCAGGTAATACCAGTAGCACTGGCAAGTTCCCTGGCCATCTGGGTCCCAGGCCTCCACCTTACATTCCGAGCCCTGGAAACTGCCCTGCATCAGCCTGGGTTCATAATTCTTTACCAGGAGCCCAACAAGGGCCCTGGACTCCTGAACACCCCATCTCTGTACCTGAAAGTGTGCACCCTCTCCAGCACTGCCTGGTATATCCACAGATAATCAGATTCCAAAGAATGGTGCAGAATTCACACCTATTACACCTAATATAGGCTATTTTCCTGCCTTTACACATCATTGAGCAACATTCAAAGAAGCACCATGTTGTTTAGCAGTGCGCAAACCAGCTAAGCAGAGCTAAGCAGTGCAAAAACTCACACAACCAAAGTTTTGGCTACGCTTAGCACCACACAGTAGTAGCCATTAGCATGTTTAAGCAGTGCTCAGCACTGCACAGCAGTGCCATATTTCACAAATTTGTTTTTAAAATTAAACATATACCATAAATTAAATTACAGACATTTTATGACTACTACAGACTCGAACGCAGGACCTACTAAGCATTAGGCTGTAACTGTACCAATTTAGCTATTTGGATATTATGAAAACTAGTATACCTTTACATATACCACTGGGCTACCTGTTAGCGCTGTTAAGCACCGGGGAGTGCCAAGCAAACATGCTTAAATAGATCCAGAAATAAATAATTAATTACACCCAGTTTCTATTATTAGATGTCTGGCACCTGTTGCCTATGTATGTATGAGCGCTGCTCGGCTCTATGTCAATCAAACAGCAATTAAAAAATAAATAAATAAAAAATACATAATTATGATAATTAATTACATCCGATTTCTATTTTTAGATGTATAGCAGGTGTCAGTTAGCTATATGTGAGCACAGCTTGGCATTGCTGTGCTCTATGCTGCACCACACAAACATATAGACTGGAAAAAAACTTTATAAAAATAAAATATTACATATTTAAAACAATTCACAGCATTTCAGCAGTAGCAAGGAGCATTACAGGGAGCCTCACCCTCTACATAACATCTGATCAGGAATCCACAACCATGGGTAACCTCTACATTTCTCCCTACATGGATTCAATATCTCTGTTCCCATGCTCTCCCTTGGCAGTGCACCATGATCAATATGCATGGCAAGCTGCCAAAGGGGAACAGTGGTTGTGTACATGGATACATTCCATGTAGGTTCTATACTGTGCCTATACAGATGTTATTAAATCCTGGGGAATATTCTTAATAGTTTTAGGGCGAACAGCTGAAAATGTTACTTATATTTTATTAAGTGATTGAGGGGCTACATTTTGAGAGAGGTGTTCATTTTTTAAGAGATGTGTCAATAAAGGGTAGCATTAAGACCTTTTGATTGCAAAATGGAATTCACTTGTTACACCTGCACAAATGTGAATCCATAGGATTCATAGAATTCTTCTCGACCTGAGTTAATTACCCAATGTATGTTAGTCAAGTAGCACGATGAGCAGAAATTCTGATTCACAGACATGGTAGAGGTGCACTGAGAAAAACCTCATTAGTGGCTAATTACCATGTGTCTAAATCGAACACTGTGATACTAGACCTGACGGCACTAGTGTTCTCCCTACCAGTCCATGCATCTCATTAGCAAAGGCATCCCTTACATGCAGACACACACACACACACACACACACACACACACACACACACACACACACACACACACACACACACACACACACACACACAGACTTTTGCACACATACACATACTCCTAGATATTCCTCACCTCACACACACATACACACAAATATCCACTCATCCACAAACAAGACCCCCACCTGCTCACTCACATTTATGAAAACATTCACCTACACACCCACATGCATGCTCCAACACAAATACACACATGAACATCCAGATTTATAATCCCCTATCTTCCATAGTGCAGCCATATAGGGAGACAGACAGACAAACTCATTCATCCTCATTCACTCAGTATACAGCCAAACACCTTTGTCATGGGAGATTTCAATTACCCTTCCACCGATTGGGTGACTTAGATGAACACAAACATGATTGGTACAACGTTCCTGGACTTTATTAATTCAAATGCCCTGGAACACTTAGTCCGCACCCCCATAAGGGGCTCAACTCTCCTGGACCTAGTGCTCACCAACATGGCAGATCACTGCACTACCCCCTGTTGCCCTCCCTGGTAAAGTCAGACAATAAATATGTCTCATTTGAAGTAAAGATCAAACCTGACACCTCCACATGAGTTAATAAAATCTGAAAAAATTCTCCAAGGCAAACAATTTCCTACTAAAAAAAAGGTGTACAAAGTTTCAAAGCCCCTGCCAACATAGCTAACAATGACTCCTATGCAGAAGAATACACAAATGCCCTATACAGCCACTTAAACAAATGCATTTACTTGGCTGTATCCAACAGGAGCAAAACCATATCTTCCCGAAAAACAAAACAAGCCACCCTGGTGGACTGTAAGTATAAATAAGCTATACAACAAAAGAAAGAAACTTATATCTAAGAACAGAAAGGAACTTACTCGGCAGAGGAAGAATAGCCTCCACAGTTTGAACAAGCAAATCAGATATCTTGCTAAGTCCTCTAAGGCTAGCTACAAGTCTAAATTAGCATCCCTAACCTAAAAGGGAATGCCCAGCTGTGTGTCAAATTTATAGTGGATGTTACCACTCACACTGAACCTGAGAAAATTGCCAACCTGCCAGTCGACAGATTTGGCAATAACTTCACTCCCCTGTCCCCACCAGACATACCCCAAAGCATTCCTGACACCAGTCCTCTACCAAGTATCTTCAAAGAACAGGTCATACAAGCGCTCTCTAAGGCCAAAAACACAGCCCCTATGGGACTAGGTAACATCCAAGGGTGCTTACTAAACAATCTAAAACAAGACCTAGTGAAACTACTTGGCACTCTCTTTAACCAAAGCCTGAGAACTAGCTTTGTCCTGGCAGAGTGGAGAACAGCAACAGTAATCCCCTTGCACAAAGGGGGTCCATCAGCTGACCCTGGGAACTAATGACCCATAAGCCTAACCAGGCTTATCTACAGAGCCATGGTATGAATCATCATGGGCCTTATCCACAAGGACATGTGCGACCTTCAAATCCTTGACCTGACCCAGTTTAGTTTCATCAATAGTAGATCTTGCTTATTAAATTTAGTGGGCTTCTTTGAGAATGTCACCAACGCTGTGGATGAGGGCAAAACAGTAAATACTACCTATCTTGATTTAGCCAAGGCCTTTGACACAATCCCCTATTTAGGTATCATAGCGAAACTCTCCCAGCTTCTGATTAACCCATACATTACTAAATGGGTAGCAAACTGGCTCACTAATAGAATGTACACTGTCAAAGTTGTGGAATCCACCTCCACCAGTAGACCAGTTACCAGTGGGGTACCACAAGGATCTGTGCTGGGCCATCTACTGTTTGGAATCAATTTCTCTGAAGTCCAGGTGAAGGTAGATGGCCTGTGTGCAATCATAGAGTCCCCCAATGATGTTAACATATTACAGAAAGGGCTGACACAGACAAATGATTGCTGCAAAACTCACAGACTAAAACTTAACACACAAATGCTTCAGTATCCCCTTTGGCAAAGAAGTAGCCAGAGGAAGACAGTAAATCATGTCATAATCAAAAATTACCCCTATACAAATATCTAAACCATAAAACTTGTGGGTCACATTTGGGTAGCACAGCTAGGCTTATAAAGGCCCTAGTGGTCATTTCTCTAGTATAAACCTCTGCAAGGGCAGACTGGGACAAAAATTACACTCTGGCAGCTGATTGGGTGGGGCCAACTAGAAAGGGGTGGGGTTAACATCACAGGGCGGAGCTATGGTACAGTTGGATCCACACTGATCATGCTTACCATTTTACATAAACTAACTGCTCAATCACTATTGCACATGCTGAATAGTCTACCAAATACTAGACTAAATTGCATTTCAGAGCTAATGAAATGTTTAGGTTATGTTATAATAGCACAAAACCTAAACATCTCTAAACAGTAAAAAAGTAGTTGAAACTATTGTGGGTATACATGATGTAGTAAACATACATTGTACGGTATCAGGTAATCTGCATTTTTACAATGTCAAGTGAAAAATAAGGAGATTTGGAAATCCCACTGTACTATCTTAATTTATTATTCACAATTCAAGGTCACTCCAATGCCTAATGTGTCAGTACTTTTGAGAGACACTGACACAGGCTTATATGACAGTTGACTTTACCAAAATACACATTAATCTTGCAAAGCCAGAATTACAACAGTAAGCAGCATGGCCATTCAACTCATTTCATTTGGTCTATATTAGAACATCGAAAGTTCATTATTTCGAATGTTCTAACATCGAACCCTATTCAGCGAATGCTGAAAATAGCGAAACGACAGATAACCGATTTTTTTCCTAGGGAAAGAATTCGGTTTTCCGTTTCTGTCATTTCACTATTTTCAGCGCTGTGGTGGAAAGTTACAGGTCGAGTTCAGGTAAGTGTGCGATTAGGCATGGGTTAAGTGAGTTAGGGTTAGGGCACGAGGAAGGTATGTATGAGATTGTGTGGACGTGAGGGTTAGGGCGTGTTAGTTGAGTTAGGGTTAGGGTGTGGGTGAGGTGAGTGTGCGATAGTGACAGACCTTAGGGTTAGGGTTTGGGTTAAGGTAAGTGGATAGTGGTGTTTGTACAGTTTAGTGTAGGGTTAGCTGCAAGATTTTGGGTGTATGTTTTTGGATTGCTGTTTATTTGGTGTGCTTGTGTTGTGTGTATATGTTTTGGAACAGCAAATTTTTTCCCTTGGAAAAATTCTCTGTTCTGAATGTTTGATGTTGTCAGCATTCGTTGAATAAGGTTCAATGTTAGAACATTCGAAATAATGAACTTTTGATGTTCTAATATAGACCCCATTTCATTCACATTACCGAACAAAAGTATCTGCATTGGGCATGCCAGGATAAAATTAACATAATTGCATTAATTTCATTTAGTTGTTAGAAACATTAGTGACAACTTATGTGTGCCAGCTTGCCTTACAGAAATACACATTTCATTTTATTTATTTTACTTTTGTTTACCCAAGTTTGTCTAACTGTCTTTAGTCAAAAATAAACCTTTTCAGCATATGTCCAGGGGGGCATACCTCTCAATCTCTTAGCATTATAAATCTGGACAAAGCCTAAAATAATGGGAGGTGGACAAAGGCCCCAAAATAGGTACAGATTTTAAAAATTGCTGTTATAAACCTAGAAAGTTGCTAGAATAACAGGATTTGTGTTGGCATGCATTTTCTGAAGATATGAAGTCTGAAACTTAAATGTATATCACTAATTGGTGACTTTAATCCTCAGCAATTTGCTAAAAGAACACTAATTTTATCACGAACAGACCAAAAATATGAAGCAAAACTCAAGACAGTTGAGAGGTATGCCAGGGAGGAAAGCTCTAACATATTACAAACATTTTTAAACAGACATTAAGTATCCACATGAAGAGATATGAAGTAGCATACATTAAGAATGACTCACACATTTGATAATTAGACTGCATTCATCTAAAAATACAGACAACTATTATAGTCTTGCAAGGCCAGAATTACAGCTGCAGTAAACAGCAGGGCCAATTGCTTCATTCACACATAGCCCCAATTCCCTATAACCCACTCCACCCACAGTATCTGATTGATCTTGTGAGGTTAAAAGAAAAAAAAAAAGGATAAAAGACAACACTGTTATTAATATATGTATTTTTCGCATAAACAACAGCCAGAGTTCAGAGCTCGGGGTTGATCTTACTTCACTCAAATGCACATTACTCTTGCAAAGCAAGTCAGAAGTAGAACAGTAAGGCCAGTCATTTCATTCACACATACTAAGCATAGCCCCCAGCCCGAATGCCTACCTACAATATCTGCTTTGAGCCTACAAGGTTTAAAATAATGAAAAGTGAAGACAATGATCACATTACTGCATTTCTTTCACATTACATAGTCAAGAGCTTGTAGGTGATCTTACTTCAGGACACTCATACTCACTTTAGTCATGCAAGGCTAGAGTTTCAACAATAAAACATTCATACACCACCCTAATCTATCTTGATTGACCCTGCAAAAAAATTAGGTTAAAAAAAAAGACATTTCATCCACAAGTAACTTCCAAAACACACTGCGTACCTAGTATCTGTTTGTCTCCTGCCAGGATATTTTATTAGAAAAAAGACATCCACAGTCCAGCAGTATCCAAAGCATACTGCCTCCTTAGTATTTGGTTAACCCTGCCAGGATATTATATTAAAAAAAAAAGAAAGTCATCAACAACCCCCGAAACACATAGATCACCTACTAGTATCTGGTTGACCATGCCAGGATATTGTTAGAAATCACAAACAGCCCCCAAAACTCACAGCTCACTGCAGATTCGGCCTTCTACTATTTGGTTGACCCTGCCAGCCTACAGGCCCAGGATGTCAGAAACAAAAATTTATATACAAGACTGCATCACTGCACCAGGATTTAACAAGTATCTGTTGACCCTGCTAGGAAATAATTAAATACAGAAAGTAGTAGTAGTAGAAATCACAACCAACTGAACCAACCAACTAACTAGTTAGCAAGTTAGAAGATCACTGACTTTCTCTCTGTTCGCTCATTACTCATCTCTCATCTCTCCACTCTCACTCTCTCCCTCACAACTAAAGAATGGGAAGAGAACACAAAGTAACAGGACTAATCAGCAGCCATGTCATGTACTCAGATTATGTGACAGGCAACTGACTTCACAGTCCTGTCTTCTTCCTACTTCTTGCAGTTAAAACCAAAATGACTTCTGGGCATCTTCATTAATGCCTGTGCTGTGGTCTTCCCAGTCCAAACTGTTTTTAAAACAGTCCGGAGACAAAAAAAGTTTTTTTTTTCTTTTTTTTTTTTTTAAGTGGACCTCAAGCATGCATGTGCACTGCTCTGAGTTCCATGAAGAACAAAGAGAATCGAATTCGACTTTACACACTAGCTTGCAGTCCGAATGGCTACTAGTGTGTAAAGTTTAATAATTAAACTTTTTTCCTTTATTTATTTATTTATTTTTTTTGGAGAATGTTGGGGGGGCTGAAGCCCAGCAGTCTGATACCACATGTCATCACTGATAACTAATAACACAATTTTAAAGAGCACTGGCCCTTCTGGCATTCACCAGAACTGCCAGATAACCAGTCCACTCCTGCACCTATGAACCTATGAACCTATGAACCTATGTTCCAACACCTAATAATCATGACATATCTAGCAAGCAACATGTTTTTTCACTTCTTAATGGAACAAACATATCTATTTTAGACACCACTGACAGCTTTACATTATTTGAACTCTAGCAAAGCTGTTGGATCACTGTACTCAGAACTCTCTAATGTATTTGATTGGGTCAGGCATTAAACCACAAGCCGTCAGGTACAGTGAAATCTCCACCCGGATTCACTTCGGAATCTCAAAATTCTGAAGCATCGAATGTCATATGATCGAGGCTATATGATCAATGTTTAGGAATATCGAAATTCCAAAGCAAATCTAACAAAAAAAAAAAAAAAAACTATTTAAACATTTTTGCAGGGGGGGGGGGCAAGACCCCCTGCACCCCCCCCCCCGCTACTTAAATATACCAATTCTGGGATTGCACTACAGTGAGGAAAAATGAAATCTCCCAGTCTGCGCTGTATGCAGATCTCCATTTAAAATTTTGAAACTTCCATCATATGGTCTCGACCATATGAATTTCGAGGTTTTAGGATTTTGAGATTCTGAAGGGAACCCCTCCACCCACATCCAATGACACTGACTGTCCACAGGGTTCAGTTCTTGACTCCTTAATCTTCCTTGCATTCAGATGGTAGAACACTGTGGCAATGTCCATCTGGTTTGGTATGCTGGTGATTCTACCATTCTCCCTGAAGATACTACCATCTTGTCACATATAGCAGCGTAAAGTTTTGGCTAAGTTTATGTACAGTTTACACCAGCACTAACAAAAGTAAAAACCATGTTATGAGTATTTAGCTCCAAGGCTTCCAAGAATAAGAGGTGTGATCCTACAATCTCCAAAGTACGACACCTCTCCATATATTATTTGGATCATTCCATGATTGAAACAATTAGTCAGACCATTGCTAATCAGCTCGTGACTGATGAGTGTATAAGTATTATATTATCCTGGATAAATCAGAATCATGGATGCCTTCAACGGGCTAAGGACTTTCTTACTTCCATTTCTGAACTCACTACTGCTTCATTTTATCTCTTTCTATCCGTTCTTTACTCTGTTTATATATTCAAAAATCTGTCATCTCTCTTTCTTCACAGACAATATCAAGATTATAACAGGGCTGCAAAATTTGTAACAGGTCACTTTGTAATTTACAATGGCTTGAAGTCAACAACATCTCTCTGTAATTCAAGTAGAATTTGCTTGTGAACTATTAAATCACCCCAAGTACTTATCTTCATTGGGTCCCTTTACTGGAACATTGAAAGCTGCATTATGACTTTGTCAGTTCATATGAGTCTCACATCCATATCTGAAATCAAGATCAGATTTAATAATTCATGTTTCTCTATCAGTGGTGGCAAGCTCTGGAAAAGGTAGCCTGTTGCACTGTAATGAATTTAGTTGTTGTGTCTTTTCGTTTTTTCCCGGTTAGGGGTCGCCACAGCGGAACTCCGGTCCGCTAATGATTGGTAGTTGAGTTTGGGTTACCAGCCCTGATGCACAAGCTTCAATGAAGGTGCGCCCATTCATGCATGTCTCCACGCAGAAGACGCTCTAGCTGAGAATCTAACCGGACAGCATCTTACTGCGAGGCGACAATGCTACCGCAGCACCACCACTGCGAAAATCTCATTAAAAGAGAATTTCCACATTAAAAGACATTCCTTTATGGAGTTACATAAATATTCTCCGCCAACAAATGCACATGCTTATCGGAATTTTTTAATTGTCCTCATTTTATGGTGTCTGCATGCTAGCTGACAATAATACAGAAACATGCAAAGTTAACATGCTGGTTTTGGTTCATCCTTTTTTGATTTTCTACTTACTTGTATGCACTTCCACAGTTTGCTATAATTGTACTGAATTATAAACTTCAGCCATTTTCTATATATACCCAATCTCTAATAGTCTGTGCCAGATTATTCATTTTTAAACTTGTTTTTTTCACTTTAAAATCATGTAAGGTTATAAACTGATTACAAGTGTACTTTAGGTATATTAAAGTCTGACTAACAAGTGTTTGTGAAGACTTTTTTTCCCTTGGGATTCCAATGCAAGTGGGCACTGCCCAACTGGAAATTCTCAATTTATAAATCAGTAAGTAAGTAAACAAATAAGCAAGGGAAAATAGCAAATAATATAATACTAAGTTAAGTACATTGGTCTGAGATCATGCTCCTTGTTTCTCTCCTCCTGTAACCTGGTCTCACATTCTTGTTTTCCTGTGTGCCGCTGTATATTTGAAACATTTATTATCCTTTGTTTTCTCTAACAAGTTAATTCTTAGGGCTTCCTCAGCCTCCAGAACAGCCGTTGCTACTTGTTAGTAACTTTGAATTCCTTTTCTTCTGCTTAGTCACATCTCCCATTAGGTACTTCCCCGGTGGTGCAGCGGTAGCATTGTTGCCTCACAGCAAGAGGTTCTCCTGTTCGATGCTTGGGTTGGGAGTGCCTTCTGCGTGGAGTCTGCATGTCCTCCCCATGGTCGAGTGGGTGTTCGGAAAGACATGCATTGAATGGGCATGCCTTCGTTGAAGGTTGGGTGACAGGCTGGCAACTCGACACCATAAAAAAAAAAACAACTGCTAATCATTAGCGGACCGGAGTTCCACTGTGGCGACCCCTAACCAGGGAAAGACCAACAACAACAAGTCACATTTCCCATTAGATTGTATGATATCATTTTATTCCATCTTGTCCCTTCATTTTCATAGTCTTAAGCTATGCTGGCTCTCTTATATTACTGCATTCCTCTCTTCATTTTATGCCTGTATGAATACTCAAACTCAAATTTCCTTAAAGCATCCTCATAATTCTTCCACTGTTTTTTTTCATTTCTTGCCATCAGCATGGTCATCACTGCATGTTTTTATCATTTTCCACATGAAGATGGGGGTACTCTTGCCATCTCTCTCTCCCTCTCTCTCTCTCTCGATTCAATGCCAGTCTCCTACCTTCTTCTACAGTCATGACTGCTTGTCACAGGTCTTCTCTCATGCAGTCAGTCTTTCTGCAGGGTATCTTTGTTTCCCCCTGCCTTCTTCCTGTGTCTCACAAATTCTCTTTACCAATTTGTTTTCTTTTTTTTCACATTTGCCAGAATCACTGCAATCTGTTTTCTTTTTAGTTCTCTGCAATTGGAGCTACTTTCATTTCTGTTCTGATGTCCTTATTTCTTCATCTGACACACAATGTGTATCCTACCACTCATCTCATTTAATCTCCATCACCTCTAGGTTCCTCAAATGTTCTGCCTTAACTGCCCAGGTTTCTGTACCATACAGAAGTACTGATGACACCACTAGTTTGTGCATGTACCTTTTCAGCTTCTTTGGCATTCTTCTGTCATACAGTACCTCTGCTAGTCTGTGCCATTTGGCTGCAGCCCCACTGATTCTAGTTTTGAGCCCCATTATTCAGACTTCCCTTCTTCTTAAACACCCCTACCAGATACTTGAAGCTGTTAACCTGTTCTATTATTTTCCCTTATATTTCAGTTTTCAGCTTCTTCTGATTTCCCTGTTTGCCGCCATGACAACTGTCTTACCTGTACACATTTTCATCTCTTGTGCCATTGATTTTACATTCCATTTTCCTATGATTTGCTGAAGTTCTTGTTCAGAGTCTGCATTTAATACCACATCATCTGCATATAGCAACTTTGATGATCTAACCCATCTGACCTGTTTGCTAATGCAGTCCATCACCAGTATGAACAGCAATGGACACAGAGCTGAGCCCTGGTTAATGCCCATTCCCACTGAGAACTCCTCTGTGAGTCTGAACACTAGTTGCACTTGTGCCATTGGGTCCTTGTATGTAGCCTGCCTAATTCTGTCAGTGCTTCCTGTTCTTCTAGCTAATACAGGACTGCTCACGTCAGCTTTCTTGAGACCTTGTCATATGCTTTCTCCAAATCTATGCATGCCCAGTCTGACTCTTTCCTCATCTCTCGCTTCTTCTCAACAATCTGTCTCACTGCAAATGTTGGGTCAGTTGTGCAGCATTCTGATCTGAATCATAAATGATCACCTCCCATCTTACTTTCCACTACTCTGTATTTGTTTATCACTCAACCTCTCCGATGCTTTCATGCAGTGTGACATGAGTCTGATACCTCTGTGCTGCCCACAGTTGTAAACGTCCCCATTGTTCTTGATCACCAGTACTGGAATGCTTATTCTACTACTATGTGTACCCTCTGGTGCCATTTCTCTCCTAATTCATCCAGTATCTTGATCATATCTGTTGTGACCTCATCTGAGCCTTCTGCTTTCCCCCGACTTCATTCCTTAGTGCTGTTCTTACTTCGTCTTGAACAGGATCTTCTTCCTCTTTCTTCATAAGTTATGTCTGAGGCAGCCTCTGTGCCTTTTTCTTAATTCAGAAGTTTTTGGAAGTACTCCTTCCAGCTATGTTTGATGTCCTGTGGACTGGTGAGCAGGTTGCGTCTGGCATCCATTATGAAGGGTGTCTGATGATTCGTCTTGTTCACATTATTGATAGTTCACAAGGTCCAACAGCAAACGGATTAGCTGAAATTATTGACCTTCAGAATATCAAAAAACAAATCAAGAAGAAACACATCTTTTTTTTGCAGCCCTCCACATGCTCTGCTTATTAAATATACTGATTCTGAGATTGCACTATGGTAGGAAAAGGACAAATTCCCAGATCCCCACTGTACCTTGATCTTAGTTAAAAGAGTTCCCCTTTACTTAGCTGCTGTCAATGTTTTGAAGGTCAATAATTTCAGCTGGATATTTAGCCATTCATAGGTTCATAGGTTCATAGGTTCATACTAGGCTATCTGCCCTAGGGCATTTATAAGCCTAGCCAGAATGTGTTTGGCTTTCGCCACCCATTTTAAATTTATTTTGCTATGCCCTTTTTCGAGGTTAGTATACTGTGCCTCTGTCTAACAGTGACACAGAAGTGATACCCGGGGTAAACCTACGATCTCCCATCCACTCATCAAGATTCCTCTTGAAGAGAGTCAATGAGGGACTCTGCCTAACCTGGACTGGGATTTTATTCCAGAGTGAAGGGAGCCTCTGGGTTATGAATCTGTCCCTCCAGCATGTCCTATTTATTTCAGTGCTGAGGTTCAAGTCTCTCGAGCGTAGCTCGATGGGATTTGGATTTTCTGAGGTGCAGCATGTCCATTAATTCCAGGTTGGACATGGCTTTATACGTCAGGCACAGATCGCCTCTGAACAGGCGGTATGCCACTGAGTAGAGCTGGAGTTTCTTTAACCGGGCAGCATATGGCATCTGTTTGAGCCCTTTGATCCTCTTGGTGAGGTACTTTTGGGGTCTTTCCAGTTGCTGCAGGTGTCTGGTAAGGTACATCCCAAAAGGGGCATTGTACTCAATTATGGGCCTGATGAGGGATGAGTAAAGAGGCACGATGACCTCCCTGATCTAGATGTGAATCCCTTCATGATTAGGTGGGCTATATAAAATGTTTTTCTAACCACTTTGGCCACGTGGTTGTCAAATGAGAGATTACTATCAACTTGGGTCCCCAGGTCCCTAATTACTTCTTCTGTACTTAATGGATTTCCACCTATGTGGTAATTTGTGGGCACTTTGTTTTTCCAAAGGGGATGACTATACACTTTTTGGCATTTAGCTTGAGGCCATGGCTCTGGCACCAGTTGTCTGTTTCTATGAGGCCCTTTTGGAGGATGCTTGTGTCGGCTGGAGAGTCGATTATGGCGCCCAGTTTGCAGTCATCTGCGAACTTGGTCAGCCACAGTCCTTCCGTGTTGGCCTGTACCTCCGAGAAATATATACCGAACAAGAGATGTCCCAGGACTGAGCCTTGTGGGACACCACTTGTAACTGGTTTGGAGTCTGACATGGCTCCAGCAATTCTAACCATGTGGGTTCTGTCCTTGAGCCAGTTTGCAATCCATCTAGTGACATAGGGGTCTATATTTAAGCTGGTGAGCTTATCTATAATGCCCGAGTGGGGTATTGTATCGAAGGCTTTTTGGCGAGGTCCAGGTAGGCTGTGTGGACCACCTTCCCTCGTCAATGGCCTTGGTGACTGTTTCAAAGAAATCAACCAGGTTTAAGAGGCAGGATCTGCCCTTAACAAAGCCGAACTGGGTAGGATCCAGTGTTTGTAGGTCCCCAATATCTTTATTTATGAGGTCCATGATGATCCTTTCCATAGCTTTGCAGACCAAGCTAGTCAGGCTTATGGGGCGATAGTTTCCAGGATCCGTTGAGGCACCACCTTTATGGAGAGGGACCACTGTTGCTGTATGCCTCTTTGGGCACATATCCTGTAGTAAGGCTGAGATTGAACAGTAGTTTTATGTTTGGGTTTAGCTCTTCTTTGAGTTCATGTAGGACGCAGCCCGAGACACCATCTGGTCCCATTGATGCTGTGTTTTTTGCTTTGGAGAGGGCGGCTCTTACCTGAGCATCTGAGATGTCAGGGGGGCAGCACTCTGCTGGGATAGATATTTGCCCTTTTGGTGGGGAGGGGGGAGAAGTTTGCGCTGAACCTGTCAGCTAGGATGTTGGCAATGTCTGTGGGTTCGGTGTATTTTTTGTCATTTTGGACTAATTCTGAGCATACCTGGGAATTACCACCCAGGTTCCTAACATAACTAAAGAAAGCCTTGTGATTATCCTTAGTGTCCTGTGCAATTTTTCTCTCAAGCTGGCCTTAGACAATTTTATGTGTGCCCGTAGTTTTTTGCTAATACTGATCAGTGATGCCTTCCCTTTTTGGGATTTTGCTTTATCATTTAGTAGCTTCCTCCTTCTATTGTATAGTTTGTTTATGGCTGGGGTCCACCAGACAGGACGTCTGCCTTTGGAGGATTGGGTCTTGGTTTTATTTGGGATCACATGATCCATGCATTCCTGAAGGTGTTCATAGAATGCGTTTATAAAGGATTCTGCGGTCTGGGCCGTATTTTTCACAGGCCCGGGGGCTTTGAAGGATTCCACCTAAGTTTTGAGGAGTGTAAAATTTGCTTTAGAGAAGTTTTTCACTGTGGTTTTCTGGGCAGGGGGTGGGGTCGGGATGTGAATATCCAGTGAGATTAGTTTATGGTCTGATCTTACCAGTGAGGGATACACTTCTGGTCTGGAGCATAGAGTCCCCATGTTGGTGATGATCAGGTCCAGTATGTTTTCCCCTCTTGTGGGAGAGGTAACAAGTTGTTCCATAGCATTTGAATTTATAAATTCTAGGAACCTTTGGGCTAGGGTGTTGGAGCTAGAGTAATGCTCCCAGTCTATGTTTGGGTAGTTGAAGTCGCCCAATATAATGGTGTTTGGAGAGACCTTCATATTTTCCAGTGTTCTCAGGAAGGCCGAGTGGGGTTCCTGGGTTTGGGAGGGTGGTCTGTAGCAGGCTATAAACTGGAAGGCAGTTTTACCCACTGTTAGTTGCACATGGATAGTCTCTGATGCTTCGTGCTTTGCCACCAACCTGGAGGTGTGGGTATCTTTGATGAATATTGATACTCCCCCTCCTTTTGTGGTTCGGTCCAAGTTTTGGAGCCGAAAAGCATGGTATGATGTATAATCTGGTAGTGCTGGGGTGCTCTCGGGAGCCCTGAACCAGGTTTCTGTTACTGCACAAATATCGATGTTCTGCATGCTAAGGAGAGTTTCGAGTGCGTGCATCTTGAGGTTTAGACTTCTGGCATTGAGTAGCATTACTCTTAGTTTCTTATCCCTTGTGTTACCTATGGAGGTGGGTTTGTCTTTTGAGCCTTGCCTAAAAAAGGCACTATGGGGGTAGCAAGAGCCTTTGCCAATATCCGAAAGCCCAGGGGTGACAGGTGCAAGCCGTCCCTAGCGAAGCATCGTGGCTTGTCGAGCATATCATCCCAAGCTGACAGGCATTGGATCCCCTTTGAATGACACCAGTACTTAAGCCAATTGTTGAAATTGATCATCTTGTCTTCATATTGTGGCATCATTCTTGGTGAGGGTAAGATGCTACTCAAGGTCAGGGTCATACCGGCCTGGGCTACATGCTCAGAGAGCTCCTTTATGTCTCTTTTCATGTAGTCCAGGGAGGTACGTCTCAGGTCATTCACACCAGCATGGACAATGACTGAGTCATATTTGTACTTGCCTTGGAGTGACCTGAGTGCTTGTGTTATGTGGCGGATCCTAGCGCCCGACAGGCTGCTCACCGTGACCCTCTCCTTGTTCAGCCTGGTGAGCGGGACGCCAGTGTGCCTGACGATAGAGTCACCTATTACAAGTGTATCAGGTGTGTTGTTTAGTCTTAAGGGCTGTGACTGTTTGGCACACTGGCTTTGTGAGATATGTGTTGCACGTGTTTTGTTTTGGGGTAGCGGCTGCTTGGGTGTCTGCTTTGGAGGTCTCTGCTGCTTCGCAGATCTTTATTTAGAGCCTCAGTATGTTTTTGTGTGATTATGTGTTTGGTTTGCTGTCGTGGTAGGTCTATGTGAGACTGGAATTGTAGTGAGTGTGGTTTCCTTCTCCTCCTGACTGGTTATGCCAGTATTGAGTTGAGAGAGCTTGGCCTCCAGTTTGGCTATATGATTGCATCTCTCACATGTGTTGGAATTTGTTGGGAGGAGGAGAGGGTTGTCTGTGTACATGAGGCAGTTGTAACATTGCCTCAAAATTCCCATATTCACCAGCTGGACCGGAGAGGAGATTGACAACTGACCTTTGGACATGCTAGAATAATATTGGGAATTCTTTAATAATTGAAAACCAGGGCCAGTGGGGAGTGAGGGTGTAGTGCTTTTAATTTTTAGTGCTGACTTATATAATTGCTTTAGTGAGCAAGTGCCAGGTAACTTAAGTGCAATGTGTTACAGGTAACTTAAATGCAAAAACAACAAACAGTAACTTTCTTTCAAGTGAAACAAGGAAATAAGTACAGTAAGCAATGCAGATATCACTAGTGATCCAGAGAAGCGCTGAAAAGCCGCGTATTAGGTGGAATTAGCGTTCCAGGGAAATAACAAGCAAACAAACAACAAGCATATAAACAAAGCTATATTCAGCAGGCCTGGATCTAGTCTATGCTACAGCAAACAAGGTGTACCAATTTCAGTAAGATACAGTTCAAATATTCAGGCACTATAAACCTTTAACCAGAAATTCCCAGCTCAGAAGGGCAGAGTCCAGCCTCTTCTCCCACAAGAGTGCAGACCACAAACCTTCTTAATGTAAAATAACTGGCCTGAAGCCCAAGTGCTTAAACCAGAACTAATACACTTTAAGAATAACAGACACTGGGCTCTCAATTAGCAGTTCCCAACCTTCTAACCCATAGATAATGTGAATTAAACCGCTGATTACTATCTTCTTTATCTTTCTGTCTTTCACTTCCAACCTGATAGAGTTTCTTTGTACAGTTTGCTGTGGTACTTTCCAGAAGCTGGTAAAATGCTCTTATGCTTTGTTCTCTGCTATTGCAACTGCTCTCTTAGCCTCTCTGTTAGCCAGCCAGTATTCCTTCTTATCCTGGTCATTCTTTTCTATATCTAAATTGTTCCTGCACTCCTTTCTTTTGATAATTTCCTGGATTTTTCCATCCCACCACCAGCCTTCCTTTTGTACCTTATTTGCATACCTCACTCAGCCGCATGTCTCTTCTATAGTCCTCACACACGTTTTGAGACGCTGCAATTCTTCTTTCACCCGTTAGATATATTTTGAAATTTATAAATGCATGCACCTGTCTGCTAGCTAGATGCATATACACTTCTGTTGCTATAATATATGTAGGAATAATATAGTCAGTTAGATGTATGTATTTCTGTTTGCTAGCATACATATAATAAAGGGTTAAACTGTTTCTAGCTGAGAAGCAAGGAAAAAAAAATAAATAAATGGCACTCATGTATAAATGTAACATGCTGGTGCAGCTTGAGAAAAATACAGATAAGGATGCAGGTGCAAGAAATAAACAGAGTTGGAGGGAAACTGAACTGTCACGTAATTCACCTTGAAACAAGAACACAAAGGAGCGTATTAACAGACTGTATAACATCATCAAAAGACTGCATGTTCACACAGAAACATTCTCAAACAGGAAAGACTCCTAAATACCAAAGTAATGACTTTGAGAGTTCCCTAAAGACTGCTTTCGTAAGAATGTATATATGTGAGATGTAATCTGATTTCTGGGGAGATCTGTGTATTGAGAAGAAACTTGAAGACATTAAAGTTGCAAACTGACAGTACTGTATGGGTCATCTGTTATATAGAGTTACTTTAATAGTTATGAGCATAGTTTAAAAGGTTAATAGTAGTTTATCTGCACTAACCAGACTTTGTATTTTTACAAGGCACTTTTTCTACTAGGCACCGACACAGAGCCATATCTCGACAGCTTCAGTAAAATAAAACAAAACTGTCAGCGACTTTCAATTATTCATTTTTTAAATAATTTTTCAACCCCTACCTATTCCATCTTCTTCTTAGGTGTTACAGCCCTGAGTATTTCCTTATGCTTTCATTCCAGTTGACTTCCTGGACTTCAGCCAGCTTAGTGTATGTTGACCATAAAGCATTCCCTGACCACTGCTTGCAGCTGATTTGTCCATCAGCAGTTTATGCTGTGGGCTGACTGTTTCACTGGGAATGATTTTAGAATCACTGATTCTACTCCATTGCCCTTTCCAAACGAGGAGGAAGTTTAACTGAGTTGCACTTTGGCCACTCTTGTATGTGATCATGTGACTCTCTCTTGCTGAACCATGTGTTGCCTATCATGCTATCATCAAGCCATTTGGCAGACCGAAGTTTAGAATGGCCTCTTCTTCTTTATTCCTATTGTCCCACCTGGGTCTATATCACGATGTCAAACAGAGATGTGTTTGAACGTCGTAATTTCGAACCGGGAAGTTTGAAAGGTGAAAATAGCGAAGCCACGAAACACCGATTTTTTTTTCCCAGGGGAAAAAATCTGTGGGCAGTATTCACGGCTTTGCTATTTCCTCCACTGTGGTACGATCTCAAAGTTGGTATATTTAAGTAGGGTGTGTGTGGGGGGTGTGGGGGGCAAAGCCCCCCACATTACTATATGTTTAAAGTGTACGTGTGTTTTTGTTTTTGTACCAGAACAGTGATTTTTTTTTCCCTGGGGAAAAAAAAAAAATCGCTGTTCTGTGTGTTCATACTTCTTACATTTTGAACTTCCCGATTCCATATTCATGTAGTCAGACTTACTGCAGTTCAACTACGTGATATAGACCTGTCTCACCCATGTGGATCCAGGCAGTATTCATGACTTGCCTTGTCTGTCCAAATATGAGCATTCATTTCCCATATAATTAACACCAGCTCATATTGTCATGCTTTATGTACAAGGTCCTGCAACTGCTTTTCCTTACCATCACATCCATGCTGTGGGACACAGTCTCAGATTATGAACAGTTGCCCTGTCTTTATACTGGAATTTGATTGCCATGAGCCTCTTACTAATTCTAATGAAATCCCTCACTGCCTTCAGAAAACTCTCCACAATTCCCACACCATTCCTAGTCTGTCCAAAGCTGGATCCAGCACTAGGCAACATAGGCAGTAGTCTAGGGCTCTGTGGCTATGGGGGCCCACTCTGGCCAGGACGCTTCAACTTAAAAAAGAAAAACGTTTCTTAACACCATGGTGGTGGCTTCTTCTTCTTTAAGGAGGACCATGCATGCATGGCATGCCCACTTGCCAATGCTGATGTAAACCCACTCTGCACTGGAGTGTGGAATTTAAACTAGCTGTTCCATCTATAGAGAAGATAAATGCATGTGTGCATATGTGTGTGTGTGTGTGTGTGTGTGTGTGTGTGTGTGTGTGTGTGTGTGTGTGTGTGTAATTTAAATTAGTAGTCCCGATGTTTCTGTATAAGAGAGAAAGTGTGTGTATGCATATGGATGTGTATGTTTGTATGTAATGTAAACTATCCATCCTGTTTATATGACATATAGTGTGTGTGTGTGTGTGTGTGTGTGTGTGTGTGTGTGTGTGTGTATTGCTATATGAGAGAAAAGGTGTGTTTGTGTGTGTGTATTGCTGTTTGAGAAAGTAGGTGTGTGTTTGTTTGTGTTGATGTGTTAGAGCAGACAGAAGGTAGGGGTGTGTGTGTGTGTGTGTGTGTGTGTGTGTGTGTGTGTGTGTGTGTGTGTGTGTGTGTGTTTGTGTGTTTAACATATCTCTGAACTGTCCAGATTTAGCCTCATAATTTTGGTCTTTTTCTCATAAAATTTGTGGTTTTCTGGCAAATCACAGAGGATTGAAGTCATTAAATAAGGACATATATGAGTTTCAGACTTCATATCCTTCAGAAAATGCATACTAACACAAATCTTGTTAATCTAGCAACTTTCTAAGTTAAAAAGATTAATATTTAAAATCTATCCCTATTTTTTGGGTCATTGTATTCCTGTTATTTTAGGTTTTGTCTGGATTTCTTGCACTAAGAAGTTGAGAGGTATGCATACCTCTCAACTGTCCAGATTTTTGCAGACTGTCCAGATTTTTGCCTCATATTTTGGCCTATTCTTCATAAAATGTGTCGATTTCTGGGAAATCGCTGAGGATTGAAGTAACTAAATAATGTCATATATTTGAGCTTATAGGTTCATAAATTCATAGGTAGATACTAGGCTATCTGCCCTAGGGCATTTACAAGCCTAGCCAGAGTGTATTTGGCTGCCTCCTCCCTATTAGATTAGCCTACTGTGCCTCTGTAAAGTAGGTCACAGAAGGTACCCTTTTAAGATTAGTTTACTGTGTCTCTGTCTAGCAGGGACACAGGAGAGATCCCAGGGGTGAATTTGCGATTTCCCATCCACGCGTCCAAATTTCGCTTGAAGAGGGTCAGAGAGGGGCTATGTCTAACATGAATTGGGATTCTATTCCAGAGTGAGGGGAGCCTCTGGGAAATGAATCTGTCCCTCCAGCATGTCCTATTTATTTTTCTGCTGAGGTTTAGGTCCCTGGAGCGTGTAGCTCTAAGGGACTTGGATTTTTTGAGGTGGAGCATGTCCATTAATTCTGGGTTTGACATGGCTTTGTACGTCAGGCATAGATCGCCTCTGAGTAGGTGGTAAGCAACTGAGTAGATCTGGAGTTTCTTTAGTCGAGCTGCATAGGACATCTGTTTGTAGCCCATGATCCTCTTGGTGAGGTACTTTTGGGGTCTCTCCAGTTGCTGCAGGTGTCGGGTAAGGTACATCCCAAAAGGGGCATTGTATTCAATTATGGGCCTGATGAGTGACGAGTAGAGGGGCACAATGACCTCTCTTGATCTAGATGCGAACCCTTTCGTGATAAGGTGGGCTATATAGAAGGTCTTTCTAACCACTTTGGCAATGTGATTATCAAAGGAGAGATTACTATCTACGTTGGTCCCCAAATCTCTAATTATTTCTTCCAGATTAATGGATTACCACCTATGTGGTAATTTGTGGGCACCTTGTTTTTCCCAAAGGGGATGACTATGCACTTTTTAGCATTTAGCTTGAGGCCATGGCTCTGGCACCAAGCATCCGTCTCTGTGAGAGCCTTTTGGAGGATGCTTGTGTCAGCTGGAGATTCGATTATGGCCCCCAACTTCAGACTTCTTTTCCTTCAGAAAATGCATGCTAAGACAAATGCTGTTATTCTAGCAACTTGTAAGTCTATATGAACAATATTTATAATCTGTCCCTATTTTGGGGCCTTTGTCCTCCCCATTTTTTAGGCTTTGTCCATATTTCTTGTGCTATGTATGGAGCTATGGTATGTAATGTCCTAGTGGGGGGCCAGTTTAGTCTAGCAACTTGATCAGGCTTGACCCTGTAACTTGGTTACAGGAGACAAGAGTCTGAATCCTTTACACTGACTGACAGACTGGTGAAGGAATGTTGAGCTTCAGTGGAGATGAGAGCCTGAATCCTCTACACCAACTACCAGACTGCTGACATAACTGTGAGTTTGAGTTTCTGTACATTTTCAGGGAATTATGAGTTTCAGTGCACTTTCAAAGGATTATGAGTTTCAGTGTATTTTCATGGAATTGTGAGTTTCAAGCATGTTGCTCATGCTAAGTCAGTTTTCAATGTACAACTAATGGTTTTGTTTAGCAAATGGCAGTCGCTGTTTGTGCTGTAGAATTTGAAAACAGTGTTAGTAGCAGAATTACATTTGGTGCAGAAGACTGTGGATTCTACTCCCACACCATTTATCTGCAGTGCTGATATTGCAGTGCCCTTTTGATTGCAGATTATTTGGTGCATTTTAAGGAGGGGGTAGGGGTTCTGCACTCCTAAGTGTGTCCTCCTTTGTATGAGATGCCTAGTAACTATGAACTTATTGTTAGTTTGCCAGTCATTCCCTATTGCAATATTACCAGCTTACCAAATTTTAATGTAACATTGTCAATTAATTCTTCAAGGGCAGCAGGTACTGAATTTGTAGATGAAACACTGAAACGTAAAGCTGTTTGCCAGTAGCAACTTCTTCATTAGTTACAGATCTCTTTAATGTGAAATTATTCAGATGACTTTTTTCTACATAAATTGTGCATATTGACTGATACTGGTTGATTGTAATGATAGAAGTTTGAGTAGACTTTTATGGTTAAAATGTTCTGAAATGGGTAGTTTTGTCATTATTGGGTCATACATTTTGTTTCATTGCTTACTGGAAAAATGTTCAAAACTACAAATTTAAAATACACTCTAACAAGTGGTGCTGTATTATACAAGGAATATAATTTATACAATCAGAAAGGAGAATACAAAAACACATACATCTAATGCAGTTTGAAAACAGCCCAAAAAACTTAATTCTCCACTGGTCAGATGCATTTTATTTGTATGTGGGTTTTAATGCTATTTCAATGAATGTGAGTTTCAGTGGCAGAGAAGTTTACTGCTCTAGTTTCATTGTGAGACTGTATTGTTTATTTAGCAAATGGCTATCAGTGTTTGTGCTATTTTATTTCAATATATGTAATCATTACAGAAGTAAATAAGGAAACAGTATGGACACTGATAGGTTTGAACAGTGTTTATGGTAACTGCGGAGACATAGCCAAGTAATGGAACACTGGAATGGCTGGAGAGGGCTGCCGCAGGGGTGGGGTGGTAGGTTGCTGCAGGGGACTGCTCTGGGGGGGCCCTAATCTATTACCCTGCCTAGGGCCCAATTTGACCATGATCCAGCTCTGAGTCTGTCCTCCCCTCCAAGTTGGTTTCTTGCACTCCTTAGCATTCATTTGTGACTTGGCTCTCAACAGGTTCACTTTTTTCCCACTATGTATTCTTTTTTCTTATGATTTTTGAAATACAGTGTGACATACATACTACTGTCCATCAGCTGTGTTACTTGCAGTCCACATATATCATCCACATCAGTGAGGACCAGATCAAGGATATTACTTTGTCCTGTTAGGATACTGACCTTCTGGTGAAATATGGCTTCCAACAGTGGCTCTACAATTGGATATCTTGAAGTTTTCTTCTAAAGACTTAACCCCCCCCCATCACTGCATACTAGATTGATGAACAAAATGTGGTTTATAATACTATTTCCTATGAAGTCTGGTAGAAAAGCTGTCAGTATCTTTTCTAGTAAGCCTTACACCTGAAAAATCCATTTATATATGATGAATATTTTACCGTGAACCTCAGAAAATGTGTTGTCGTATGTAAGAAATCTACAAACCCATTTATTCCAGCTGTTAGAAATGGCACTGAGAGCTTTTCTACCAGACTTCATAGGAAAGAGTGTTACCACATTTTATTCATCGATCTAGCATGCATCCTCACCAGGTTTTTAAGAATATTGTAAAGGACAGATGATGAGAATCTGACATATGAATAATGTAGATACAGAGTTTATTGAGGATGTTATGGGGTTTAAACGAGACCTTGGAAGAAGAGGGTACACTAAGAAAGAGATAGAAGAGGGCTGTAGAGAAGGAATGATGCTTAGATCTACATGTGGAAAACCTTATTATGGGCCACCTATGAGAAAAAAGGAGGGAGTTGTGTGCACTGATTCAGACCCTGTTCAAATAGGTTTGACATTCACCTATGATAACAAAGACATTGTGAACATTTTTCATAGGAATTGGAATTTTCTTAGGACTGACCCGGATGTGGCACAGCTGGTGCATTAGAGGCCTCACTTTATTGTAAGAATTCCTTATCTCTCAAACAGATGTTGTGTTACTCTAACAGTTCCTGTAGATTTTATAAGGAACATTTATGCTTTGGTGCATATCCATGTGGGATATGTAATTTCTGTCCTTTTATTGATGGCTCTAATAACTTCTTACATCCCCGCTCAGGACATGTGCTGTGTTTTATATAGGGAAGACGAATAGATGTCTTCATGACAGAATCAGAGACCCCCTAGACTGCATTAGGAGGTCTAATGAGACCAATGCATTAGCTAAGCATATTATACAAGCGGGTGCTGTCCACAAATTTATGTTTATGGTTATTGATTCTATTGTTCCCACAGAGCGACTAGGTGATGTTATTAATAAAAGAGAGAAAGCAGAGCTGAAATGGATTCTTAGTTTCGGGTCAGTTTGTGAATCTGGCCTGTATAAACATGTTTCTATTAAACCTATTTTAAAATCTCATAGATTGCAGAAAGTATAACTGATTTTATAGTTTACTTTTTATTTTATATATTTAGGCGTTTTTGTGTATATTGCTCATAGGTTCATAAGTTCATAGGTAGGTACTAGGCTATCGGCCCTGGGGCCTATACAAACCCAGCCAAAAAGGTACCCTGGCTTTTGCCACCCAAGAAAATTATTTTCCTGTGCCACTGTCGAGCAGAGCCACAGAGGTGATCCCTGGGGTGAATTTCTTATTTCCCATCCAATCATCAAGATTTTTCTTGAAGAGTGCTAATGAGGAGCTTTGTTTGATATAGATAGGTAATTTATTCCAGAGTATGGGAAGTTTCTGGGACAGGAATCTATCCCTCCGGCATGTTCTGTTTATTGTGGTGACAAGGTTTAGGTCCCTAGAGCGTGTAGCTCGGAGGGACTGGGATTTCTTTAAGTGGAGCATGTCCAACAGCTCTGGGTTTGACATAGCTTTGTATGTTAGGCAGAGATCACCTCTGAGTAGGCGATATGCGATGGAGTAAAGCTGGAGTTTTTTGAGATGTTCTGCATAGGGCATCTGTTTGAGGCTGATAATCCTCTTTGTAAGGTATTTCTGCGGCCTTTCCAGTTGTTGTAGATGTCTTGTGAGGTACATACCAAAAGGGGCGTTTTACTCTATAATGGGTCTAATGAGTGATGAGTAGAGGGGAACAATGACCTCTTTTTTTCTGGATGAGAAACCTTTTGTGATGAGGTGTGCCACGTAGAAAGATTTCCTGACTACTGTGGCGATGTGATTATCAAAGGAGAGACTACTGTCCACCTGTGTCCCAAGGTCTCTTATCACACTTTCGGTATTAAGTATACTACTGCCTATGTTGTAGTTCATGGATACAGAGTTTTTACCAAAGAGGATGACAATGCACTTTTTGGCATTGAGCTTGAGGCCATGGCTTTGACACCAGGCATCTGTCTCAGTGAGGCCCTTTTGTAGGATGTCCACATCATTAGGAGTTTTGATTATGGCTCCTAGTTTGCAGTCATCTGCGAACTTTGTTAGCCAAAGACCTTCTGTGTTAGCCTGTACTTTGGCTTTTCTTAGATAGCATGCATTCCATTCACTTACTTTGCAGCACTTTTATTGGTTAGTTTGATCTAGGTCTGCATATGTCATACTATTTAAACATCAGAGTGTGTTGCATGTTTACTAAAGACCTGAAGAAGCTATATATGAAAGCACTCATCTGTTTTTATTTATTTTTCATATTAAAAGTTCATTTTTCATACAGTTTCCAGCTCTCTGTGTTTGGATTTTGGATTACTTGTTCCTTTGCTGCCTATTTGGAAGTGTGCAATTTTTGCTACTGCTCTGCTTGCCTGTGTTTGGAGTCAGCCTGTTTAATTTGTCTTGGTAATTTTTTTGCAAGCTGGCTTCATTTATTCCCTGTGGAGTTCTTCTTGGATTTTACAGAATTAAAAACCACAAAAGATTCCATGTTTAAATAACCAAAACTTTGTCACATGATATTCTAAACAGCCAGTCATAGCAAAGTGTATAAAAGACTTAATGAATATTTATCCAAATCCAAAGCAAATAAGTTTAAAAAACACTTTTAAGAAACTGTTTTTAAAAACAGTTTTAAATGTTTTTCCATCAGTTAAGAAATCAGTAAGTCAGGCCACAAAATAAAAGGATTTGTGAGCATTTTTACAAAATTAGAAAATGTAACAGTAATAATGCTCTTTACAAACATGTTAGGATATTTACAAATTATATCAAATTTAAATATGCAATTTTAGAATAGGTTCCCATTAACACTTGGGGTAGTCCATGGGAAACTATTGTGGAATATAGGTAATTACAATGATAATTAAAATTAAATGCTGACCAACTACCTGGGTTGAACAATAATATTTCAATTAATAGTGTTTTAAAGTTGAGAGTTGCTAAACTATAAATTATTTTTTTTTACATATTGATGTATATCTATAATCCTCATTAGAGGGGTTTTATAACTGATCTCTTAGATACTGACTTCTTAATTGATGGAAACATTTTTAAAACTGTTTTTAAAAAATGGTTTCTTAAAAGTGTTCTTTTAACTATTTGCCTTATCAGCTTTTTCTATTATTAATTTTTTCCTGGTTTAGTATATAAGAATTGTTTTTATTTTCAATTGTTATTGGCATCACCACTTTAAGATTTTTTTGATAAGTTTTATTTTTTTAATAACTTAACATTGAATGGATTTGGATGAATATTCTTTAGGTCTTTTATACACTTTGCTACGACTGGCTGGTTAGGATATCATGTGACAAAGTTTTGGCTATTTAAACATGGAATCTTTTGTGGTTTTTAATTCTGATGAAGTCATATCTTGTACGGATGAAAGCACTTAATTCAATGTTTTTGCCAATAAAATTATATAAATATTGCACTTCATGTTCCATTCCATTCCATTCATTCCATTCATGTTGATGGGTTGTGCAACCAGCAGATTCTTCCATGGTTTAAATGCACAACAGCATTATTCAAGATTCGTCATCTTCCTCTCTGTTTCTAGATTCTCTACCAAATGTTGATGCTAAATGTATTTTTTAACTATTTACTAAGCCATCTAGAACATTTGCTCTGGTTATCCTTACTGTCTCCCTAGCCCTATCACCCCGGTCCTTGGTCTCTATTACTAGTTATTTAATTGCAATGACATTTCTAATTATGGCTTTCTTTAACCTTTTTCCCATGTGGAATTGGCAATACCTAACTGAGTGTCACACTTTATTGTAAATCATTATCTCCTGGGCCCCCTGCTTTGGCACCTACATAGATGCTTCTCCCAAGTCATTAGTTTTCACATATACAAAATCCACATCCAGACTCTGTCTTGTTTCACCACTATATCTAATTCCTCTAGTAACATAATTTCAAAGCACTTATACTTCACTAGAGGTATCATACCACTCCTTACCCTTCCCTTGTCCTTTTACCATCTGATCTTGTCCATTTTCCTTATAATCCATGTTCCTGACCTCTGTCTTCTTATATTTCTCCCTATCATGAACTTATACAATACTTTAAATTCTGCTTAAACTTCTCCATGTATACCCCTCAATAATCTCAACACTATACCTCTCTACTGTCCCTAGGTTTTCAGACATCCCTAATTTTGACACAAAGTTGTGTTTTGTCCTGTAATGAGGATACCAAAGTAAACAGGTGCCCCTGTTTTCTTTTCCTTCTTTTCTCCTTCTCCTTGTTCAGTTTTAAGAAATGTTAAAAAAGAAGAAGAGTCTGGTCAAAAAAGCAAGGTATAAATGATGCACTTTTTCTCATTCTTGCATAAGGGAATGACTGGTTTAAGGCACTTGACTTCATCTAGTAACAGTTTTAAGAGGAAGCAAAAACAATTGAATATAATAAATATAATATAATGAAGCTTTCCTCTAGCAAATTAATAAATTAATACTTTAGAAGCAACGCTGTTTTTGGTTCTCATGTCTTCATGGAAAGAGAAATAAAAACAGAATACTTCTTTCTTTTAATGGCTTTCTTTCAATGGCTAGAAGATAATGTTTTCTGAAAGCAATCAAGTGTTTTCTCATTCTGGGAGATCAATAAAGGTAAGACAAAAGCAGATGGCATTTAGTAAAAGTACAGGCTGTACCATGCATCTTAGCATGGATAATCTTCCTTTTAGGCTAACCCAAGTCTATGAGTGTGGCTGTCAGTTTTGGAGAATTGCACCTATTAGGAGGGTAAAACTTAAATATTTGAAAATATACATAGTTTTTTGTGTTACTATTAAGTTAATAGGTTTTAGGGGTGTATTGGTAGTATACTTTTTTTTGTTTGAGGGCTTTCAGTAAAACAAAGGGTTTTGTAAGATATGAATGGATATGACAAGAAACAACTGTATAAAAGATCAACCTGCCAAATATTAGTGTGTGCATGTAACACAAAAGCTGGAACTAGATACTTAACAAAAAGCTGTTGCAAATAAAAGGTGGGAATAATAATTTTTTAACATAATATTTTCTTTAAATGTTAATGGTCTCACAGATGTAGACAGAAAAAAAGTAGTGAACTACATTAAAAATGTAGAGTGCCAATAGTTATGCTACAGGAGACACATTTGGAAAGACCTGAAATTTGATGAAGAAAGGTTTTCAGGATCATTTTTCAGTGGAATACCTGGGACAAAGGAAAAGAGGAGTACTTCAAATAATTAAAGAGGGAAAGGTACTAGAATGGGAAGAGGCCAAGAAATTATTTGGACTGCAGGCTAGAGATTGCCTTCCCAATCAAGGATTGATATCAGAGTACAAGCAAAGAGAAAGAATTAGGGAGGATCCTAAGTGAAAGACCAGTACTGGTACAGTTTTTAGTAGAATCTAGAACATAAGCTACTGTTAAAACAGGAATAATTAGTAGAGCATACAAAATATTGTATGATAACTGTAAGAATAAATCAGAAGAGGTTAGAAAGAACTGGGAAGAGAGACTGGATAAGCAATTCACAAAGAACCACTGGGGATATATGTACGTCTCCTAAATATGCAACAAAGTCTAGAAGATTTAGAATCTTTGCTTGGAAGTGTTTACATAGGTATGTTTATACCCTAAGTAGACTCCAAAGAATTTTTCCTCAGGTAGATAGCAAATGCTGGAGGTGTGGTAGGGAAGAAAGACATAACTAGGAACATATTTTCGGGGAGTGTAATGAGTTCACAGACTTTAAAGATTCCATGCAGACTGCTCTATCAGAGATACTGGGTGAGCAGACTGGTGTAAGTTAGGACATTATTTTTGAGCTATGATATAGAATCATAAGGCCTTGCTGAGTCTAATTATGGTGTCTGCTAAAAAGCAATTACTAGAAAATGGAAATCAAAGTTTAAACCAACTTTACTAGAAGTAGTGCATATAATAACAGAGGTAAAACAACTAGAATTGGGATCTTTAGAAAAGGGTAGGAACAAATTACATAGGAAAAATTGGGAACTGTGGGAAAAGCACATGCAGAGGAAGAATGAGGTTTAAAAGAAGGCATGCTTTGAATGAGCTGTGTAATGTTTGACAATGAATGGACAGATTATAATATTTGCAACTAAAATTATTTCAGTATGGCTTCTAATGTATAATGTTTGCAACTAAAATTATGCCAATATGGTTTGTTTTCATTTATATAACGGTATGCTTGCCTATGTTATAAGTGATAATTTAATAAAGATGTTTTTTGTTTATAAAAAACTGTATTTTGTGCCTCATAAAATATTTTTTACAAAAAGTGGTGGATAATAGTTAGCAAATAATGATAATCAATGCAACTGCAAACATATTTTTCTTCAGGCAATACGTGCTAATTTACATCCTCTTTTTCTATCAACTTTCTAAGCTAATGGTAGCAGTATTTTAAAAAGTACCCCTAATTCAGGACCCTTTCTTCCCCTAACTATATGCTTTGTTCTTATTTCAGGGAAGTAAAAGGTTTTTGACTATGCCCCACAACCCTATCATTCCTACCTGGCTTGCTTTCTTTCTCTCCAACCATGGTTGTACACTGTATGTTTTCTCCTGTCTAGTCATGATAGCAGCCCCGCATGTTCACCTAAATAACCCTATTATCCCACCACTTATTGTCTCTACTCATTCATTGGTGGACACCTGCTGGGGACTGACTTTGTTCTGTCCCTTGACCATTTGTCTGACGTCATTCTCCTTCCTTTGATCTCTCCTTTAACCAATCAGATTTTCTTCCAACTGTGTGAGCTTCTTACAGACTCTTCAGTTCATCTCCCAAAGCTTCCTGAGTCATACTTAATCCCACAGCTTGTGTGTCTCACCTACCTCTCCCTATCCTTCATTCCCTCATCCTTCCACCCTGTTATCTGAGTCTGATGTGCTCTTACCCCTACTGTTCTCATACTGTTGCTTAACCAGGACAGGACCTTACTCCTAACATGGCTGAATGTACAAGACAAGCTAACAGCAAAAATGAATATGTTCTTAGGTATTTGCTATGCATATAGTCCAGGAGATTAGCTCAATTTCCTAACGAATAGGGTCTTAGGTAGTTGCTATGCATATAGTCCAAGAGATTAGCTCAATTTCACCAATGTACTGTTTGGTTAAATTACCTGCTCAAGATCAACCAGTAGACATATGAAGGTGGAGAGAATCCAACCCTTTACCATGAGAAACAGTATGTTAACAGCTCTCAGCCTTATTCATCTACACTGACTGCCAAAATATGCTTTCAAGTTAATACAAACCATCAAATCAGAAAAAAAAGAATAATTCTAGTACTTACTTGACTCATTCAGTCTGTCTTAACATCACCTCATTATCAGGCTATGGTTAGACAGTTTATATATACTGTACATTTGCATATTCACACCACTGGCTCTGATAAAACACTCAAACATATAATGTGCACAGCTGTTCTTGTTAGCGTTTCTTCTTATACTTATACTCCTTCCTTGTAGTACCGTCTTCATTTCTTAGCTGTAATATCATTTTCAACATTGCAGAAACTGCTTAAACATTTCAAGTAAACTGTCTTAATCTTCACAAGGAGAGTTGTTGTTTTATACAGCAACTAGTCCATTAACAGGACTGTGCAGTGCATTCACAAAATATTGTAGTTACATAGTAATTTCTGCCCCTTACCTAAGGTAGCATTGTCGCCTCACAGTAAGACGCTGACCGGTTCGACTCTCAGCTAGAGCGTCTTCTGCATGGAGACATGCATGAATGGGCGTACCTTTGTTGAAGGTTGTGCGTTAGGGCTGGCAACTCAGCACGTAAAAATCAACTGCCAATCATTAGCGGACAGGAGTTCCTCTGTGGCGACCCCTAACCAGGAAAAGCCGAAAGACACAACAACAACAACCTAAAACCCACAAACTGAAAGAATAAAAAAGCTTATTGTTGCTGTCTGTTTGTTACAGAAAACATGTTTAACTTTGTTAAAATTATAGATCCGTTTAAGTGCAAGAGACATAAACATACACATAGGTGTCTTCAGTGCAAATAAGTCTTTGAAACTTAAAAAAAATTTGCTTTCTCTTTTCCTAGGTTTTAAGCAGACAATGGCTGGTTTGCTGCATGTGTTACATGTTGTTAGGACAAAGGAAAGAGGAACTGGGGTGGTTTTCTATGCTGGATACTCCCATCTGTTGAAAAAATATGATACCTTTGAAAAGTGGATGCTATGAGACGGCCTTCTGTGCAAAGTATAGAATTGCAAGGTACTAGCCATAGCAATATTTTTTTTCAGAATAGGTCACCGTAAGAGTAAAATAGTAGTGTTTGGCTTTACCTATCATTTGTATCCTATTTTCAAATGATATTTTTCTCACTAGTGGCTATCCTCTCTGCAGGGACTGATGCAAGTCTCACACTGCAGTTAGGCATTGACATAGTGGATGTGACACTCCCTTATATACTGTATCTCTCATTGAACTTGCATAATAGACAAATGTCAGGGCTAACTAGCATGTAAACAAGCATCCAGATAAAATCTGTAACCTGTACAAGTGAGTTTGCTGCAAATAACCAGCAGGAAAAGCACAAATGAAAAAGGCAGTCCCCAGGATTCAATAAACTCTGTGTAGGTTCCTCTCAGACCCTACATGGAGTGTATCCACATGGGATCACTACAGAATACCAAAATTCCACAATCCCAAAATTCTGAATCCTGAGGACCATAATCTTGAGATTGTGGAATCTCGAATGTAGTGAATGGGGATTGCAGTACAGTGCGGAAAGGGAAATTTACCATTCACTCCACTGTAGTGCGATCTCAGAGTTGGTATATTTAAGTTGCAGGGGGTGTGGGGGTGCAGCCTCCCATGTGGGGGTGCAGGGGGACTTGCCCCCCCCCTGCATACATGTTAGAATAGTTTGTTGCATGTTTTACTTTTTTTTTTAAAGTTTCGAGATTCCGCAATCTCAAGATTCTGGTCCTTGGGATTGTGGAATTTCGGTATTCCATAGTGATTCCATTCATATACGTGATACTGCTTATCGCACAGCATCATGCAGCCTTGTGTTATGAATATTAGTCATGTGCAGTGCATGTAAGCAAGGTTTCATGGCTCACCCCAGTATTACTGGTCACAAAACTTGTATACTGAATGTGGATCATTCCACACAACCTTTTAGTGTCAGTAATATGGTCAAACAGTTCTGAAGGATATGAAGTAAGGAACAGAAATGTATGTCATTATATATTCACTGCAATCTTCAGTGATTTCACAATAAACCACACATGTTACAAGGAACAGGTGAAAAATATGATGCAGATATCTGTACCAAAACTGTGATAGTCTGCCTTTTGTGTTTTAATTTCTGTTTTCTTTTTTCTTTTCTTTTTTTTTTTGTTGCCAGTGTTTGAGTGATGCACTGCTTGGCATAAACAGTTTAGCTGTGCTCACCTGGTTTGTGCAAAGTGCAGCAGTGAACAAACTGGAGGAATGGACCACCCAGGTTGTAGACAAGACACGGACAGCCACACATATGGACCGGATGCATTCAATTAATAATATTGTGTGGCACACAAACATGGTAAGTGGCGTTGCACTATGATTAACAGTGAGAACCTTACAATAACTACTAAGATAGCAGATATCATCACATTAGTCCTGTGGCAGCAGGTGTTAAATGTAGGTGTGGAGTGCAGATGGTCTGGGGTTCTAGTACAAGGTGTGCAAATTTTGTTTTACTCTTTTGAGATTGCAGATTATAGCAATTAAGTGCAGCAAGCACAGCTGTTTTCTCAACTTTCTTGTGGTGATAGCTATAAGTGCAGGAGAACCACAGACATGGTCCATTTGAGTAGCACATTTTCACAAGTGCCTGTATACCAAATAATGTTGAAATTGCAGTGCTTGCTAGTATTGGTTATTGCTTAACATCACACAGACATGGTTCGCAGCAGTGTACACTCTCGCCTACTGTGTTTGCGTGATTGTACGTGAGCCGCAACATTTTCAAATGTTGCAAAATCAAAATGTGCACATACTCAGTAAGAGCGAGACATGCAATAGGTGGGAAATAGCAGCATATAAAATGCTTTTGGTGAGAAATGCTCATTAGACATTGAGCTTGAACTATGGCAGGCATGTCTGGAGTTGCTGGAGAAGGATGTGTGTTTTCAGGTACAGCGTTGGCATGTCCAGGAGTCCAAGATTTTGTTGGACACTTAGTTAAAGACCATGGGCCCAGGTTGCTGCAGCGGAACTATTAAGGCTCAGAATATAAATCTGAAGCCTGGAATAGTGCTGTCAGGGCATTAACCAATGTGACAGGTATCCCTGCACAGCTGAGCAATGCAGACATCATTTTGATGACCTCCAGAGGAGGAAGCAGGATAAGCTTGACCTTTGGATCAGGGAATGTTGGGCAGGGGACATCCCACAGATGTTTAAGATTAAATTTCAGCGAGTATTTGCGAGTTAAAAGTTGAATATAGTGAAGATTGATACTCATGATGGTATTCTGTTCTGTTCTGTTCTGTTCCATAGCTGATGAGGAGAGACACTGGAATGTTTGGTTCCATGCTGCGCATCTAGTAAGGATGCAAGCAGCATGTGGTATATATGCATCAGAAAAGTACTGTCTAAATCGTATTTTAATAATAATAATTTATATAGATATTTTGTAGCATTAAAAGTTAAGGACCACTTAGCTGGTATTTAATAGAGTTGTATTAAATTGAGCATGCATATCCGAACTGTAAAAGACACTATGCATGCCTTAGTCTGTAGCACGAAGCAATGGTACCATATTCTCAAATAACAGTGAGCATGCATGTAGGACAAAAGAACAATACAGTATTTTAGTGCAGTCATCGGTTGTGGTTTCAAAAACCGCACTTTTCAAATATACAATACTGCTAGCTTTTTATCATTATTGGTATATAACTGCATACCTCTGTATTAGTGGCACAAATGACCTTCTGTAATCTGTAATCAGTATAACTGGAACATGCATATGTGCAATATATGCATACATCAAGGATTGGTGGCTACAGTCTTTACTATAGTCTGCCTTTGTTATAAACTGGGTAGTCTTAAAAGTAAGGAAGAAACTCGTTAGGAATTTGTAGTATTAAAAGTAAAGGTAACAGAATAGAATTAAATAATTGTATCAATGTTTTGTGTGTCACATATGAAGTTACTCATGTTCTTCCTTTTTTTTTCTCTCACCCCAATCCTTTTCTCCTTTTTTTGTGTGTTTATTATTTTCTTTTTTTTTCTTTTTGTCAAAAACAAAAAGCAAAAACCAGCGACTAGGATGAATGTTTCATTTAAAAGGGACACAAACATTATCAAAAAGAAATAAAAATAAAAGTCAATTAACCAATACATGGCCAGGGGTAAATTATTTATTAAATGGTTAGCGCTTTCATAGGTATACGTCCTGCTTCATCAGACCAAACAGAATAGAGTGTAGAAACCAAACTTTAAAAATAGTTTAAAAATCCATGCACCAATAAAAACAGTCAGTTAAACATACTATAACGTCATTGGTAACAATGTATTTGACTGTTATACAGACTCTTCTTAAAGTTACATGCACTTAAACTAGTTCTTACACTACTGATATGATATTTAAATCACCTTACTGCTGCACTACATACTTACAACTACATCAATAAAAATATTCAATAAAAAACTAGCAAATTGAATATAAATATTAATAAATGCTAATGTACTGATCAGTTAATAGAAAATATAACTATCTAAATAGAAGACACTGCATAATGTGGCTTAGTGGTACGTCATGCAGACTGGTGAGTACAAGGTGTGGGGTTTGAGACTGACAAGGGTATTTAGTAAGGTGGATAGCACGTCGTGTAAATGTATACTCCTGCAGTAACATAAAGCAGTTAGATAGGGGTTTGAATCCTGCACTTGACAAGTGTGTGTGTGTGTGTGTCTGTTTGTGTATAAATTCCTTGAAGAGGAGCAACCTTTTAATGATTGGATGGGAGATAGGAAATTCACCCCGGGGATCACTTCTGTGGCTCTGCTCGACAGTGGCACAGGAAGATAATTTTCTTGGGTGGCAAAAGCCAGGGTACCTTTGGCTAGGCTTATATAGGCCCTAGGGCCAATAGCCTAGTACCTACCTATAACGAATAACCACATGCAAAGGCTAGCAGACGAACGTCTTCTAAATATGGATGTAGCAATGCAAACTTAAAAATCAAAAAATACAGTGAAACTACCTATCTAAAAGAAATATCTGTAAAATATGCAATACAGATACTCTGTTTGTCTTTTCAGCTTTTCCCGGTTAGGGGTCGCCACAGCGGAACTCTGGTCCACTAATGATTGACAGTCGATTTTTATGGTGCCGAGTTGCCAGCCCGACACCCAACCTTCAGTGAAGGCACGCCCATTCATGCATGTCTTATCGAGGCCACTCGACCACGGGGAGGACATGCAGACTCCACACAGAAGGCACTCCAGTCGAGAATCGAACAGGAGAACCTCTTGCTGTGAGGCAACAACGCTACTGCTGTACCACCGCGGCTTAGTGCAATACAGATACTGTAATGATTTAAAATGAAGAGTATACAAAAACTACTAAAATAGAATCATCAGAAATAAAATAAAAATAATGATCATTAAATAAAAAAATATATTGTATAAAAAAACACAGGCATAACCAAATAGCAAAATAACAGATAACAAACCTACTATACTACTACAATAATATTGATAAAAAGTCAGGGTGCTGACCAGCTGTGGGAGTTTATCTGAACATGTGTCTAGCCTTTTAAATGGGTTTCAAAGGCACACTGCCATTCAGTCCTTTGCTACTATCAGCCTGCAGTCTTATAATCCATTTGGTTTCATTTAATTCTGTGATATTTCTAATATCATCTAGCCATTTGCTTTGATATTTTATGGCCACAATAGCCATAAATTTGAAAGTATGGTGGTCTGATCTAACCGTAGTGTGTCTGGCGAGGGCATTAGAGTTGGACTTAATTCTAATATTATAAAGGTGTTCCCTAATTCTGTCCCCAAAGTGCCTATTAGTTTTACCAAAGTAAAATGATTTACAAAGAGAACATTGAGCTAAGTAAATGATGTGAATGCTATTACAATTTCCTTTAACATGAAAACTAAATGTCTTACACTTCACAGGATGCAGAAACTGACCAGTGGTATCCAATAAATCACAAAAATTACATTCACTGCAGGGTTGAGTAGGTCTGAATGTCTCTGTCTCATAAGGCTGTGAATGCTCTTTGTGCTGACATAAAATTCTCTTGATAGATTTCTTATTTTTATATGTAAAAGAAGGTTTCTCACCTACAACCTGTTTTATCTTTTCATCCGTGGTTAGGCTGTTCCAGTGTTTCCGTATAATGTCATTAATATCTCTGATATTGCTACTATAAAACATAGAAAAGTTCAATAGATTAACATCATTATGGGTGTTGTTGTTCTTGGGGGAAACGGAACCATCATAAAAGTAAGGTTTTGCTCTAGTTGACCTTAATAATACCACTTCACCCATCGTGTTCAACACTTGCTCTGTCATAGCCTCGACTACAGAATTGTCAGTGAGTTGCGACACTTCATTGTAGAAACTCTTGTCATCACCATTACGTCTAGAGACTCTAAAACCCTAACCTTTCACTATGTTGGAAAAAATATGGCTAGGGTGCATACTTTTATGGTGCAACAGTTTATTACAACAAGAAGACTTACAGTATATCTGGGTTTCAAACACTCCTTTTGGTGACATTGTCACTCGAACATCCAAAAAGTCAATACTGGTGTCAGAGCTCTTAATATCGAATTTTAAATATGATGTAGTATTTCATATAAATTCAATAAAATTACCAGGCTCTACTAAAGTACCGGTCCATAACAAAAAAATATCATCAACAAACCGACGATAGAAGAGAATCATTGAACTATATTTCTCTTCACATAAAATATATTGTTGCTCCCATATAGTTATTACCATATTGGTTGTACCACATGAAGTGCCCATAGCCACATCATCCAATTGTAAATAGTATTTCTTATTAAACATTAACACATTGTTAGACAAAACTATATTCATGCATTCACCTATGAGATATATAAATTTGGTATCATAGTTACTGTGTTCTGTTAAATATGTGATTATTGCCTGTACACCTTCTTTATTAGGTATAATGGTAAATAACAATCTGATGTCCAAAGTAACCAAATGGATGATAGATCTGGGATCCCTAGAGGATACAAAAGGATATAGCTCATGTAAAAATTGCTGAGTGTCTCTCAATATATATTGGTTGTTGCCCAATACTAGACACAAATGTTTCTCAATAAAAATGGAAAAGTGTTCAGTCAATCAGCCTGCCCCTGTGACTATAGGTCTCAAAGGAGGTCTAGTTGGGTTCTTATGAATCTTAAGGATGCCTTTAATGATTGTTAAAACAGGACATTCCACTCTAAAATAATCCCGTAATTCAGGAGTAATAGCTCGAGTGAAAATGAGCTCATTTAAAAACTTATCAATCATAGATCGTATTCTGCATATATCTAACATAGTGTTCTGTTGATATGTGTTTGCATCTGTTAACATAGCTATCATGGTTTGATCATAATAATCGGTGTCCATGATTACCATCGGGCCCCCCCCTTATCTGCTGGTTTGATTGTAATGCTGTTATTATTTTGTAGCTTACATAGTGCCTGTATTTCCTTTAAAGTTATATTGCGATAATGTTTGATTACTCGATTCTTATTAAACATCTCATATACTTCATTAACACATATTTTACTAAATCCATCCATTAATGGATGCAAAACAGGCATCATAGTACTCATTTTTTATACACATTGACAGTACCTTGTATGTTGCTCTGATTCATTTTCAGCTTAGCATTAAAAAGAAAAAGTTTTAAGTCAATGATGGTATCAGTGAGGTCAGACAGTTGGGAGGAATGAATGATAAACCTTTCTCAAATAATGAGATATCTGATGGAGTTAACTCTAAACTGGAGATATTTCAAATTAACGATTGCCTTCGAACCTCCACATTTTCTTGATGGTTTGATTCTGTCCACTGTTGGCTATATACTTCCTCTTGGCTCATTCATGACTTCTTGATCGACTGTGATCCTTTACCTCCCTCCGATTGAATGGCAAAGGTAGTTTCATAAAAAAATGAATATATACTTATATTGCTGCCTGTTATGAGACTTTACTTCTCACAACTGGTTGGTCATCCTGAGCATTAGAAATTCCATTAACAGTAACAGTATCTGGGGAATTTCCATTGGCATTCTGACTATTGGGCTTTATAGTCTTTTCTGTATCTGGAGCATTATCTATCTCAATAGTACCAACAGGCTCCTTCTGTTTGTTGGTATCATTACATTGTAAAAGATCAATATTAGTCTGACAATTCTTCTCAGTTTGTGGCAAACTGTTATCTAAAGGTGTCTGTAGCTTCTGATTCTTAGGCCACACAAAAACCTGGCCTTTATGAAAAACAACAATGTCACTCTCAGTCTTTTATTTTTTTATTTATTTTACATTTGTTGACCGGGCTAGTCCAACTGGATACATATCCATTTTCAGCAGAGGCCCGGGGAGATAAGCTCCGTGCAGAAAAAAAAAATAGCAAAATAAAACATTTTTACAAACAATGTTGTTACAGGTTAATACATAAATTATCATAGAGGTCTAAGTACCTCCCATTTTAAAAATTTGAGTACAATACTAAAAATAGGACTAATATTATACTATAGACTGGGAAGAAATAGGTCTGGGATAAGAGGAAAATAAAACCTTTATATTTACAGAGAGTATTAGAAGTTAGGCTGAAAAAATCAAAGAGGACAGAAATACATCACAGTGCCGAAGGCAGGTAGTGGAAAAAATTACAGAGAGGACAGAAATACTTTGCAGTGCAGTAGGCAGGTACAGTTCAGATTGCAGATAGAATACAGAAAGTCAAAATAAAAGAGGCATAAGTGTGTCTTTTATATATATTAAAGAGTTTCCACACTAAGAGTAAGCTTAGGGCATGAACAGAAGGGTAAGAAATAGGAAAAGGTAAAGTGGCAAGAAGGAAGGTAGAGCTAGTTATAGGGAAGTAGTGGATAGGCAGTACCTGTTATGAGTAGAAAAGGTAGAAAAACTGATCAGTCAGGTTTAGTACAGGGGCATAGCCAGTGTGTTCTTAGGAAAAGTTTCAGTCTGTTTTTGAAAAGAGACGTGGAGGAAACTGAAGAAAGTTCACTGGGGAGAAGGTTCCAAGATTTTCCAACAGTGTTGCTGAAAAGAGAGTCCCCAGCCTTGTTATTAGATTTAGAGGTGTTTACAAGAAGTTTGTGTGATGAGCGCAAGGATTTCAGATTCTTATAGGGAATGATGACGGTAGTTAGAGTAGGAGTACTGGAAGGTTGGTAAAGAGTCTTATGGGCAATGGTTAGTTGGTGGAATTTAAGCAGATTCTGAATTTCTAGCCATCCAAGCTGCTTAAGATTATAGCAGTGGTGGGTTCTGAATGGGTTGCCAGTAGCAAACCTGGCAATGTTATTGTAGGAGATTTCCAGTTTGGCGAGGTTATTTTTAGATAAATTAGTAAATATGGGTGAGGCATAGAGGAGTGTAGAGATTAGATGGGTGTGAGCAATAGTTTTTCTGACTGTTGGTGAAAGGAATGGTTTGATTCTGTAGAGAGAGAGCCTAGCTTTTTATTGACGTTTTTTATCGTATTGTTGATATGGGTGTCAAAGTTAAGATTGTTGTCTATGGTAATACTAAGTAGTTTAGTAGTTGGGTCAGGTGATATGGGAGTACCATTTGTGGATATTACTGAGAAATCTATTGGGACAGTCTTACGAGTAGGATTGAAAAGGAGGAGTTTTGTTTTTTTGGAGTTCAACAGAAGGCAATGTTGTGTAAACCATTGTTCTACTGTATTAAATACTTCTTGGGTAAGGGAGTGAAGTTTAGAAGTTGATGTGGCTGTACATATAAGTGTAGAATCATCAGCGTACTGAACACATGTAGCTTGGGGGATTGCTAGATGAAGGTCATTGATAAATATGGAGAAAAGAAGAGGACCTAATATGGACCCTTGAGGGACACCAATGTTAATGGGCAGGTGGGTAGATAGAGTGTTGTGCCAAAGTACTGCCTGCTGTCTGTTATCTAAATAGGATTGGAACCATTTAATAGTGAGTGTATCTAGTGAGAGGGATTTGAGGGATTGAGTTCCCAGTCATATAAAGCTAGTGTCCATCAGTTCTATAAGTTTGCTGTCAACCAAATATTCAGGAAACATATCATACAACTTATTCTGATGAGCTTCAATACTAGTTAAAAGTTTATCTTCTTCAGTATTAAAATATTTTATGTCTCATATAATTAAAACTGGTGTCAGTATTGATTTGTTGCCATAGTTTTAACAGCTTGGTTCATTTACTTTTATTTTTATTTATTTTTGATAACATTTGTTGTTAATGTTTTGTGTTTATATTTCTATTTTTTTGTTTTTCCCAGAGCACAATGGGGTTGGACTGTCCCACGGGATCCACATGCCCCCACTCCACCAGCTACAGTACTGCTGCCCAGCACGCCTTGTGCACTACACAGCCCCTCAGGTAGTTCTGCCCTGGAGGATAGACCTGCTACTCTTTCGGGATAAGTGGCAATGGGGCTGAGTTTATCACTTGTGATGAGCTGCCAGGGATGGTGCATAGGATTGTGCACTGTATTGTTGGCGCATGCCTATGCTGGATGGAGTCTCTGCTATCCATCCTCATGCAGAGCACCCACAGGAGGCACAGATGTCAGGCACTGCAGCCAGTGGCACAGTGACATGACAGTGATGACATTTCACTGGGTGAGGACTAGATTCTCACTGTCAGCTACCTCGCCGTGCATGGGACCAAGATTTCTCAACCTCTCCCCATCCATGGTGTTCACCCACCTCATGTGTACTTCACCATCCCTGTCTCTTGTTTTCTTGTCTTGTCTGCCTGCATTTGCTTCCTCACCTGCCGACTTACCTCATCCAGACATTCTTGCAGCCATCCCCCGACATTCCTTTCTCTGTCTCTCTCTTTCTCTTTCTCTCTCAAAAAAAGGGCACTTGTCCCAAAAAAAAAAAAAAATAATAATAATAATTGTGGGTCTCCCATTCACACACGTGTCTTCATGACACACGTGATTCTTTCCAATCCTCCAATACAACAGATGGTGTTATGGTCACACCTCTCTCTGGAGGTGACAGTCCAAATTCAGCAAAATTTATATGTTTTATTCTGGAAGAAATGGATAGGTATAGTTCTTTTCTGCATCCATCCTGCACATACCTGACTTGTTTTCACTCTGTGCATTCCTCTGCCTGCTTGCTTGCTTGCTGTCTTCCCCATTTCTTTTATTTAAAGAATTATTGAGACACGGTGTGCTGTGCACACCAATGCAAAGCAACGGTAATAGGCAGCAATGTAAGTATATATATATATATTTAAAGTATCATACACTCTTGTAAAATTATTACTTCCACCCGAATTCTAACCTAGTACCATCTGCTTTCAACAGCAATGCATTAACACCTGCTGCCGCAAAGTCAGTTACCTAGCAGATGTATTTAATACATTCAGCAGTAAGTGACACAGTTTAGGAAGACTTTACCTTTCTCCCCATATCATTAATGTTGTATCTTCTTCATTAAATTTTTATGAACAAGACATTTACAAAATGTCACAAGACATCTACAACAACTGGAAAGGCCACAGAAATACCTCACAAAGAGGATTACTAGCCTCAAACAGATGCCCTACGCAGACTGTCTCAAAAAACTCCAGCTTTACTCCATCACATATCGCCTACTCAGAGGCGATCTCTGCCTGACATACAAAGCTATGTCAAACCCAGAGCTGTTGGACATGCTCCACTTAAAGAAATCCCAATCCCTCCAAGCTACATGCTGTAGGGACCTAAACCTTGTCACCACAATAAACAGAACATGCTGGAGGGATAGATTCCTGTCCCAGAGACTTCCCATACTTTGGAACAGACTACCTATCTATATTAAACAGAGCTCCTCGTTAGCACTCTTCAAAAAAAAAATATTGGTGATTGGATGGGAAATAGGAAATTCACCCTGGGGATCACTTCTGTGGCTCTGCTTGACAAGGGCACAGGAAAATAATTTTCTTGGGTGGCGAAAGCCAGGGTACCTTTTTGGCTGGGCTTGTATAGGCCCTAGGGCCAGTAGCCTAGTGCCTACCTATGGACCTATAAACCTATGAAGCAGCATTGTACAATACCCTATAATGTTTTATAAAGCTTTATTGTGTGATACTCATTTAGTCTTGTACAGCAGTAGCGCGTCATGTTTCGTGATGCTACGCATCACACACCTTCGATAGGCAACACTTCTACCAAAATACTTATCACTGCATTAAGTGCATTAATTCCTGCAGCCAAAGATTCAGTTACCTAGTAGGTGTATACAACAGTAGTTAAGTCTACCATTTGCCACACAATCTCTAAAATACACCTGTTAATCAACTGAGTGTATAGTACCCCCTGTTAATGCAGCAATGCCTGTATTTTTGTTTGAATGGTACTTGGTTCGAATCCAAGTCTGTGTTAACAGTGTCAAACAGTTTTATGTGTAAATCCAAATTCTGAAGTTTGATAGTTGGTATGGAGTGTCTAAAATATGGCTAGATGGTACTGGTTTCCAATCCAGCTATAATACTTAGAACTGGTTTTGCAGTAGCTACGCGTTAGTGCTCGATGTGCACCATCGCACACTTATGCTTTAAAGAAAAGAAATGGGGAAGACAGAAAAGTGGTGAAATGAGGAGCAAGTAGGGGGATGAATAAAGTGAAGCCAAGGCAGGAATGTGCATGAAGAATGAAGGAAAGAAGCATAGCTATTCATTTCTTCCAGAGTAAAACATGAACATATATGCACAAATTTTGCTGAATTTGCCCTGTCTCCTCCAGAGAGAGGGGTGACCATAACACAATCTGTTGTATAGAGAGTTGGACAGAATCGTGTACGTCATGAAGATATGTGTGTAAAATGGAGAGCTATGTATGGGACAATATTTTTTTTTTTTATGGACAGGTCCTTTTTTTTCTTTTTTCTTTTGAGAGAGGAATGTTTGGAAAGGGCTTTAGGAATTTCTGGGTGAGGTAAGTTGGGCACGTGAGAAAGCAAATGCAGGCAGACAAGACAAAGAAGACAAGAGACAGGGACAGTGAAGGACACGTGAAATGGGTAAACACCATGGTTGGGATGAGAATGGGCACATTGCGAACCCATGGATGTCAAGTTGGGTGACAGTGAGAATCAAGTCCTCACCCAATGGACTGTCATCACTGACACCTCACTGCACCAATGGCTTCAGTGTCTGATGTCTGCATCTCTTTATGTTATTTAATACAGCAACAGAGAGCAGTGTCTCCATCCAGCTAAGGGATGCACCAACAGTGCAGCACACAATCTTACACACCATTCCTGGCAGTTCACCACAGGTAATAAACTCACCCCTTCCACAACTGCTCCCATTAGGAGACATAGGCCTATCCCCTGCGGCAGAACTACCTAAGGGGCCAGGTAGTGCATGGGGAGCAGATGGGGTGCTACCAGCTTCTGCACCAGACATGCTGGGCAGTGATGTTGCAGCCGGTGGGGTAGGGGCAGGTGGATCATGTGGGACTGTCCTATCCTGCTGTGCTGTGGGGAAAAAGAAAAAAGAAAAAAAAAGAAACACACACACAAAAAAAGAAAATAAAGACAAAAAAAGGCAGAAAAGGGTTGGAGTGAGAGAAAAAAGGGAGAACATTGGTATGTGTGACATACAAAGCAGCGATACAGTTATTTGATTCTCTTCTGTTGCCTTTACTTTTAACACTGCAAACTCCTAACAAATACCTTTGTGTACTGTTAAGGCTATGCAGCTCCTAACAGGTGCACAATATACTACAAACTGCAGTCAGCAATCCTTGATGTGTGTATACATCGCACATATGCATGGTCCAAATATACTGATTACAGTTTAAGTGGTGACACTGCTTTACAGCTCTGATGTTACATTGCAATATTAATGAAACATTAACAGTATTGTATATTTGGGAAGTGTGGATTTTGAAGGCAGAACCTATGACTGCTTTGTAATAATGAACTGTTGTCTTGCCCTCCAGAATGAAGCATGCATACTTCCCTATTACAGTTAAGAAATGAATGCTCAATTTGATACAACTGTATAAGTAGCAAATAAATGTGTTGTAACTTTTAATGTTAAAATAACCCCACTGTTTGGATGCATACATACCACATGCATCTCGTATGCATGCATGCCAATCTAGTGGCATGGGTTTGCATATTCAGTTCTCGGTCTGAGATGGCTCTGGAAAAAACAGAACACAACAAAATACCATTAAGCATGCCAGTCCTGAGTATATCCAGCTTTTATCTTTGACAAATAGTCTGTACACATCTGTAGGGTGCCCCCATTCCTACATTCCTCAATCCAACAGTCGAGGATATCCCTCTTCCTCATCCTGAGGTCTCTGTTGTGGTTCCTACATTGTTCATCAGTGCGGGGGATACTGGTAGCACTGGACAGAGCCCAGGCCAGAATATTCTATGCAGGCGCCTTGTAATCTGAAGCCATGATAGTCCCTCTGCAACAGCCTGGGCCCATGTTCATTCACTAGAAGTCCAACAAACACTTTGGACTCTTGAACACCTCATCTTTGAGCATGGAATCTGAAAATCTCTCCAGGAACTCCAGCCATGCCTATCACAGATCAAGACCAATGTAGACTGATGTTTTCCTGCCAGTTGCAGGTATTGCGCTTACTGGGAGTGTGCACTTTCTGTATTTGCAAAATTTGAAAGCGTTGAGCAGTGCTTGCCATCACACAAACATATTGCTTGAGAGTGCGCACTGCCAGGAAATGTGTTTGCATGATAGCCAATAGTATTAACTGAATATATCTGGTGTATGTTTCTGGTTGTCTGGGTCCTGTCTGCTACCTAGGTGGCCCATTTGTCCAGTTTGTGCAGTGCCACTCTACGTGCAAACAAAATGCACATAACCAAGCCATTTGTCCTAAGTGGCACATTTTACAAACAGTGCCCCCCCCAAACAAAAAGTTAAAAAAATTATAAAATGTGGAGAATTAGTTAAATTGCAGAAAATCAGTCTATGACATACTTTGTAGAAACTGTTAGTACACATGAAATATGACTACATAGGTCTGGATCCCAATTCTCACTGCAATGCAAAAACACCTCTGCAGCAAATACATGATGTAATTACTCACACACCCAAGTGAAACTGAATGAACACTGATATCAAGGCATGACCTGTTATTTGTAAATGCAGTCTATATAGTATATGTGGATGCAGTGGACTTACTGATCCCACAACCTGCTATGATTATTCCTTGCAAATACAGAGCTGTGTCCTACCTTTCTGTGTTTCTTTCATCAGTTATCTGACCAGTACTCAGAGACATGCAGTGTGTGAACCAGTCTATATCATTTAGCTTGAAATGTGTGAGGATATGCACTGGGAACACCATGATATGCAGTGGGCATCTAATCAATGGAAGATTGGATGCTGGAAATAAGCATAGACTGCAGTTTGGGGGTGGGGAGCAAAGATGGGTTCCTGTCAAGGAATATCATCATCATCTTCTTTCGGCTGTTCCTGTCAGGGGTTGCCACAGCAGATCACCTGTTTCTATTTCTTCCTGTCCTCTGCATGTTGCTCTGTCACACCAACCACCTGCAAGTCCTCTCTCACCACATCCATAAACCTTATCTTAGGCCTTCCTCTTTTCCTGTTACCTGGTAGCTTCATCCTTAGCATCTTTTTCCCAATATACTCAGCATTCCTCCTCAGCACATGTCCAAACCAACGTAATCGTGCCTCTCTGGCTTTGTCTCCAAACCTTTCAACTTGGGCTAACCCTCTAATATACTTATTCCTAATCCTGTCCACCCTTGTCACACCCAGTGCAAATCTTAACATCTTTAATTCTGCCACATCCAGCTCAAACTCCTGCCTTTTTGTCAATGCCACTGTCTCCAACACATATAACATAGCTGGTCTCACTACCTTCTTGTAGACCTTCCCTTTCACTCTTACAGGTACTTGTCTGTCACAAATCACTCCTGACACTCTTCTCCACCCACTCCATCCTGCCTGTACTCTCTTCTTCACCTCTCTTCCACACTCACCGTTACTCTGAACTATTGACCCCAAGTATTTAAACTGATCCACCTTCGCCACCTGTACTCCTTGCATCCTCACCATTCCTCTATCCTCCCTCTCATTCACACACATATATTCTGTCTTAGTCCTGCTGACCTTCATTCCTCTTCTCTCTAGAGCATATCTCCATCTCTCCAGGGTCTCCTCCACCTGTTCCCTACTCTCACTACAGATCACAATGTCATCTGCAAACACCATAGTCCATGGGGACTCCTGTCTGATCTCGTCTGTCAACCTGTCCATCACCATTGCAAATAAGAAAGGGCTCAGAGCTGATCCTTGATGTAACCCCACCTCCACCTTAAACGCATCCGTCACTCCAACCGCAGACCTCACCGGTGTCACAATACCCTCGTACATATCCTGTACCACTCTTGCATACTTTTCTGACACTCCTGACTTCCTCATACAATACCACAACTCCTCTCTAGGCACCCTGTCATATGCTTTCTCTAAGTCTACAAAAACACAATGCAACTCCTTCCGACATTCTCTGTACTTCTCCATCAACACTCTCAGAGCAAAGATCGCATCTATAGTGCTCTTTCCTGGCATGAAACCATACTGCTGATCACTAATCATCATGTCCCTTCTTAACAAGGAATATGAAAGAATATAATGTTCTTTCAAGGGGGCTGTTGCCAGGCTGAGCTACTGTTATAACACAAGCAAAGCTATGTTATACTCCTTGTTTTGCATCCTGCCAGTTTGATCTTGTGCAGATGGTGAAGCTGAAAATTGCTGTGTTTCATTATTTCAAATTTCTCTCTGTTATGATTTCCCATTTCAAATGCATGGTGCTAAACTGCAGGCATGCAGTGATCATCATTACTTTGGGGAGGTATCAATGTGTGAATCTTTGAGGCCTGAGGCCTACTACTTGCTATTGGACACATACAAGTCAAATATGTCTCTGCTGTAACGTGATATTAATTTCTGTACAAATCTCTCACCTTGTAGTTGCTTACTGTAACAAGTGATGAAATACAAAGACATGTTATAATATTATACAATACAGTACATGTTCAGGACTTACCTTGTAAATGCAGCAGCTGTCACAGTATTAGTTCAGGGCTGACTGTGATGCAAGGAGTACATAGACAATACATGGGGTGGCAAAGGCTTTGGCTCTCAGTTGAAGTTGGCAGAGGTGGCAGGGCTCCTGTATTGTGTCCCTGTCCACCCTGTAGCACTCAACAATGTCCATGTCATGTATGCTGTGATAAGCTAAATGTGGTCTGAAAACTCTTCTCTGTCTCAGCCCAGGCCTATTAGCAGCAGCAGCACTGCATGCAGCCTGTAGCACATACAGATGGAGTTAAGCACCAGCAGCTTCTAACATTCTGTCTGTGTAGACTTTCTGTGTCTGTACTCCAGTACTTTTGAAATCCACAGGAAAAACCAGCATGGAGCCTAAATGGTTGCTTTCTAACTTCTTGAACAGCTCCACCAGATTGGTTGATTATCATGCAATTCAGCTGCTTATGCTGTAATTAGCATCTCTGAAACACAGCCTAGACATATGCAGTCCATTAATAATCTACTCCATTATAAAAAGGCAAATATTTAGCTAGCCAAACTGATGGTGAAGATACTTGCTACGTGTTCACAAAAGCAAACTATTTTCCAAGCTATCTTTACAGAGGAGTATTGAACTCCAGCATGTATGCTGTCATTTTTTTACCAACATAATACATATGCTGGAATATATTAATGAATAATGTAAATCAAAGCCTTTTACACTGTTATCTGTATGCATTAGTTACAAGTGTACTGACAGCATGGCCATGTTTATCAACCCGTTTCAGAGGTACAAATGACTGACAACAGAGGAAAATCATAAGCTGTGTGATACATATGTACAAATGTTTCAGGGACAGTTCCTTTGGATGTGTGTTTAGCATTTCAAATGTGTTCTATTAGCAAAATGGTTCATCTGCCTGTTCATTAGTGGGTGGGGGAAGCAAAGAGAATTTACTGCTATGTCACAAACTATAATGGACTGTTCTTTTGGGGGCTGGCACAGCTGAGTTACTGCTATGGCTCATACAAGGATATGTTACCCTTGGTGCTCTACTTGTTTTGCATCCTGCCTGTTGTTAGCATTTCACATATGTCATATGTTATGTTTTTCCAGTGGGTATTACAGACTGCCTACCTTAACTTTTTATCTGGTAACAGTTACTTTGCAGTTATGTGACAGTTATGTGTATTATCATTCTGTTGTGCTTTTGGGCAGAAAATGTCATTGGGGTGCAGATCCCCCCTTTGGTGAGCAGAAAACACAATCATAGTGGACACACTCTATCAACATGGTGCATTTCTTCTTGAAATGGGTCATCCCGATATGTCAGAGAAGCTGAAGATATGGCAGCAAATTGTTGCTAACATAAATGCCATGGGCATCCTTGGCCAAAATTATGAGCAGGTGTGCTACAGGGTTACTGACATGCTCACATCTGCATGGAGGTGTGCAGCTGCTGTTGTCTGAGACCAGTGGATAACTGGGGGACCTCTCAACCCCAGCAAGGAATTCCTTTTGAATCATCTGACACAAGACAACTCACAGCAGAGTGACCCACAATATGTCACTGATTTGGGTGAACCTCCTTCTCAGTCCCAAGAAACGCTTCCAGGTAGCCTTTGTTATATGACAAGTTCAATACTATTGTATAGTAAAAAAAAATTGAAATAAAAGTTACTTCTGTGTCACGTGTTTTTTTAGGGGGATTGAATATTAGTACAGTGATAAGCTCAGTTTGGACTTGTCAGCCACATTCTTGCTAAAGTAACACATCATGATGATTGACAGGAGTACAAGTAGCACCTCCTGTCTTTCTCTTAGATGTGATGATGTTGGCCTTACCTCTTGCTTAATTTATTTCAGGACCATTAGGAATCCCGAAATGTAGGCCTCCTGCAGGTGGTAAGCCAAATCTAGTTATTTCAGTACTACAGATACATTTCTAGACATCTAATGTATCCTTTAAGGCCTGTTGTGTGTATTATTTATTATTTATTTATTTCCAGTTTGATTACTGGGGAGGTCATTTTCAGTGGAGGCCCGGGGAGAAAAGCTCCACATTACATAGTAAAAATAAGCAAAGCATAATAGAAAAGTTGCAAAACATACATTTCAAATTAGAGACAAGTTGTATGTTGGTTACATAGCATCTAAAATTGTATGATGGCAGTAAAGAGAATTGTTCCCAGAAAGGGGAGAATAAAAGGTGGAAAGTAAACTATTTACAATATATACATTCATGATACTGATTTTAGATTACATTATAGTCAGAGTGAGGCAGTTGTTCAGGAATTCAGTATGGAGTAGAGTTACTAGTAAGGTAGGTAGGGAGAATGCAATTGCATTTCCAATTAGAGGAGAGGTAGGAATGGAGCTGAGTTTTAAAGTGTTCAAAAGTTTCAGAAGTTTTTGGAGAAGGAGGGAGAGAATTCCATGTTTTGGCTACGGGAAAGGATATTAGAAGCTGACCAGTGGTACGGTTCAGTTTGTGGACACTGATTAGATTTTGGTGGGCAGATATTAGAGTTCTGTGTGGGGTGTATGATTGTAAGATGTTAGTTAGTGCCAGGCATTTAGTTGGTTTAAATATTAGCTTGTGGGCTGTAGTGAGTTGGAGGTAGTCAAGGTAGTTGGGGGAGTTTTAACCAGTTTTGGAGGAGGAGGGCAGTACAGTCGTGGGAGGAGTATTTAGATTTGGTGGCAAATTTTGAAATTTTGTTATAACAGATTTCCAGTTTGGAAGAGATAGAGGAAGATAGGTTGGTTAGTAGGGGAGTACCGTACAATAGTGATGGTAGTAAGTAGGTAGTGGCAAGGGTTTGTCTTGCAGAAGGAGAGAGAAAGTGGAAGTTTCTGTACAGCATGCCAAGTTTTTGATGTGTTTTCTTAATATTTTGCTGAATCTGGGTATCATATATTAGGTGTTCATCTATAGTTACCCCAAAAAGTTTAGCAAAAGGAATGACTTCTATGGTGGAGTTGGCATGGCTGATAATTTGGAAAGAGTTTTTTATCGAGAGGGAGGGATTCTGAGGGAGAGAATAGTAGAATTTTGGCTATGTTGGCATTTAGAAAGAGGTGGTTTTGAAGCATCCAGTTCTCAGTGATTGAGAAGGCAGTTTGAGTTTTTGTTTGGAGCTCAGGGAGGTTAAAGGTGGAGCAAACTAAAGTTGAGTCATCTGCATATTGTACAATCTTAGTGTTAGGAATGGCTGCATGGAAGTCATTGATAAAGATATTAAACAGCATTCGAATATGGATCCCTGGGCTACCCCAGTGGGGGTAGGTAGGAAGGTTGAGGTGCCATTTTTCCATTTCACAGCTTGAGATGTGTCAGACAGGTAGCTTTTGAACCAGGATAGGGTATTCTGAGAGAGATTAAGCTTAGAAAGGTGGCTCAGGAGATGGGTATGGGAGACTGTCAAAAGCCTTGGAGAGGTCTAGAAGAACTGTGGATACAATTTCTCCAGAACCATGGGTGCAGTTTACTATGTCTAGGAAAGAGAGAAGAGCAGTTATTGTGCTATGGCCAGGTCGGAAACCATGTTGTGTTGGAGTGATAAGTTGTTTTTTGGTAAGGAAAGGCATGAGCTGGAGGCGGAAGTTTGACATGTTATTATTTTTACCTCCTTTGTGCAGGGGTAGAATAAAGTCTGCACACCACAGTTTGGGGACATAAGATTCATGTATGGATCTATTGATGAGAATGCTAATGTGTATTGTTGTACTGTCTGCGATAGTGGTAGCACTGTTAGTTGTTTAGCATATATTGCACCATAGTAGCACAGGTATTAATTTATGCCTCTGTTTCTTCTTTTTCCTTTTTTATCACAGGTGATCATGACAGAGGGAGTGTGGGCCCTGTGCCACATGATGTCAGTGTTTTATCAGACAATGATGATGATGGCGGCATAACTAAGGCACAGTCGGGGGAGGGGGAGTTCAGAGGTTGAACTTGACACAGAGGTTGACATCCAGCCTCCCATTCTTTTTCCCCAGACACAGCCAGTAGGTCTGCGCTTACTCAGTCCACTCAGACAACAGACATAGGACAGATGGAGGGTGATGGCACTAAGCAGGGAAGTGTGGCTACTGTGGCTTCAGTGCCTATTGAGTCTGGCCATAGTCAAGGTGTTGGGGAGGTGCCACACAGGAGGGTTTATAGGGGTTGCTTGGAGGGGGACCTGCTGTCCCTCCTCCACCCACTGCAGGTGTCTTGTCTGTGTCACTCAATGTATGTTTAGGGCTATCATGGAGGCACAGGCATATTCAGAAAGGCACTCCAGACAAATGCTCAGGGTTGTAGATATAGCACAATCTGACATAAGTGACTGTCTCCACCATGTTGCCAATTCCCTGGATCTGATGAATGACATGTTGGAACGAGGGGTGTCTATGATGTACCGAGGGGTGTTTGTCACGGAACAAGCAGTGTCTGTGATGGAACGTCTGCTGGGAGGGTACGGCATCCTCATGGGCATAGGTCAGCAACAACATCTGTTGAGAGCCAATTTGGCCATTCCTGATCATGCTGGCATAGTGCCAGTACTTCCACTGGTTCACTGGGGAGTGTGCTGTCCACACCCAGATGTGGCAGGCCATGGAGTCATGGTCCTGGGCATGCCAGTGAAGGGAGCATGTCAAGCAGACATTCGTCATGCTCAGGTAGCAGCACTCCATCTCACCTTGGGCATGCAGATGCCAATGCAGCTCCTGGCAGAGACAGTTACTGTGGTTGGGGTGACAGGGGGTAACAACAATGAACTGCCACCTCTATAATGCGTGGCTCACACCTGTACAACATACCAAGATGTAGAGCTAGCACTGAGCTTGGCTGTGTTCATGCAGACTCTCACAAACCACTTTCACATGGAGGACCCCTACAGACACACACACACACAGCCGGCCTGCTTCCCTTTCTTCCTCATACACACTCACCAACATTTTTGTCAGCCTAGACCTCTCACACACCCACCCCCCAGCACCCTGTGCAAGTGATGATAACTGTACCATATCCCTGTTTACTCTCTTTTGAATTCAGTGATACAAAATCTTTGTGCCTAATGCACAGGGTGCATAACTGCATTAGTACCTAGTATATCCACATTTGTGTTGTTGAACTGATAATTGTATCTGTCAGTTATATTTGCTTTACCAAATGATACAGTGGCTAGCATCATCATGACAGTACTTTCTAGTGTGTTCTCTTGTAAGGGTTGTGGAGACAGCAACTGCAATACGTGCCATTACTTTATAACCATTCTCTTCAATGTTTTGCACTATACATATGTAGAGTGCACATCATAAGACACGCCATCACATTCAGATCTCAGGATTGTATGACAGCACTGTAGTCAAACTCATCAGAACAGTGATACAGTATAATGCTCTCTTTTGCATGAACTTCACCAGACACATGCAGCAGCTAGACAGACCACAAGGCTTTCTCATCAAGATAACACAGGGCCTACTAACCGTAACATGATGTATGTGGGTAGATTAAAAGACATGTCACTGTCATCTGTCTGGTATCGCATTACATTGTAATGTTATCCTAAGCCTATTACTTTTGGTTTAAAAACCTGGGCTTCAGGCCAGTTGTCTTACATTAAGAAGGTTTGTAGTCTACACTCTGTTGGGAGGAGAGGGTAGTCTTTGCCCTTCTGAGCTGGGAACTGCTGTTTGGATGCTTATTGTGGCTAGTATTCTAAGTCTCTTTGTTTTGGTTTAAGCACTTGGCCTCCAAACCAGGTATTTTACATTAGGAAGGTTTGTGATGTAGACTCTTATGGCAGGAGAGGATAGCCTACACCCTTCTAAAGTTGAGAATTGCTGGTCAAAGGCTTATTGTGTCTGTTATTTTGAGAGTATCTTAGTTCTGATTTAAGCACTTGGGTTCCAGACCACTTACTTATTTCACACTAGGAAGGTTTGTTGCCTACAATATTGTTGGAGTATTCTACTGAATTGATGTTTTATTTAAACTATTTGTTCTTCTGTTGTGATTGCTAGTTTCTGCACTTTGGGTTTCTAGTACTTCTGCATTTTATAGCATACGCTCAATTCAGGCTTGCTGAATCTAGACTATTTGGTATCAATGGAGCACTAAAACCAGCCATCTTACATTAAGAAGGGCCTCTGCATCCTTGTGGCAGAACTGTGGCTCCACGAACCCATCTGACTTGGGGATTGCTGGAATAAGGCTCACTGTTGACTTTTCCCTTTTTTTACTTGTTTACAATAATTCAACTTCACTTGTATTCCAGTGTTGTGTTTTGGTGTGTTTGGACTCAGTTTATTGTAGCTGGTCAGAGCTTGCACTGCTACCCTGTGAGTAACTCAGATGTGCATTGTGAAATGCTGACACATTTTTGTAATCCTAGCCCTCCATAGAATAGACACCTTTTGTTAGTCTTACATCAAACCCTGGTCCATCTAGCCCACTCCCCACTAGTTACTATAAATATACCTTCCATAATGGATGGACAGTTTCTCACCATTTCACCAGGTAGCCTGATTTACATGGGCATCCTGAGGCAACAGAGCAATAGCCTCATGTATACCGACAACCAGTCACTGCTATAACACACTAATACAACATGCAAGAGCTGTATCTATATTATGAATTTGGAATCAATTCTCTCTCACACAGCAACAAACCAGATATCAAACATGTTGTCAGTGCGCACACAATTCACCTCTTGCACATAAGCTCACAACACATGAACCCACATATGCAGAGGTACTCACTAGAAACTTAAATAAGTATCAGAGACCTCCCAAAGGCAAACCTAATGCACACAGTGCAGACTCGACAGAATCCACTACACATAATAATACATACACCAGTGTCTCAGCCAATAAGCCTGTCAGGCAAAATACCTCAAAACCAAATGTCTTGCTCATAAGTGACTCCATAGTGAGACACATAGATGTCCCCCTTGCCAGACTGGACAAGGAAAAGGTCACAGTCAGCTGCCTGCCAGGTGTCAGCATCCGTCAGATCAGGCACGCACTCAAGTCTCTGAACAAGTACTGCTATGACTTTGTCATAGTCCATGTTGCAATAAATGACTGGAGACGTACCTCACTGTACTAGATGAAGGTGCTTGCCTCCCCCATAGTTGCCTTTTTAGGCAATGTCAGAACAACTAAAGTCGCAACGTAAAAAAATCCACCACAGGCAAACTGAAGGTTATGCTGCTTAATGCAAGGAGTGTAAATCAGAAACTGTACTAACTGGAAGAACTCCTTACCTTGGAAAATGCCAATGTTTGTGCAGTCACATGACATGGTTCAAGGGTGCAGAGAGCACCCTGGCGATGAAGGGGTACAATGCCTGCCACATGTTCACACATCAAAACAAGCATGAAAGAACCAAAGCTAGAGGTGTATACACCTTCATTAAAGACAAATACAACTCAAGACTGGTAATAGAGTACGACTCTGTCGCACTACTCCAAATCCAACTAATTGTATGTAAAACCTCCTTCCATATCATTGTTAACTACAGGTCACCTACTATGAACCATGAGTTCCAATCTGCCAACTTGGACCTAATTGAGTCACTCACTAGACAGCCAAACACCTTGGTCATGTGTGATTTTAACTATCCTCCCATTGATTTGGATTTATATATGTGCAAAAACACACTCACCCTAAGGATCCTGGACTTTGTTAATACACATGCTGTGTAACATATAGTCTGCACCCACACAAGGGGTTGAATGTCCTAGACTTAGTACTGACCAACTTAGTAGTTCTCTGCACTAACCTCTGTGTGTTGGCCCCCCTGGTCAGGTCATATCACACTTCAGCCTTGTTCTCATTCACAATCATACCCGACACCCACCCAAGAGCAGAAATGATGAAACATTTATCCAAAGCAAACTATAGACTCCTAACCAATGCCATAAAGAGTTGCAACCCCCCTACTACCACTATAAACAATGACTGCTATACAGAGGTGTACATAAATGGCCCTTATAAACAGCTATACAAAAGTATAGAGTCAGCTGAACATGAACAGATCATAACAAGTTCTTCACTGAAAACAAGCCACCCTGGTGGGCACCAAGCATACATAGGTTATACAATAAGTGAAAGAACACAATGTCTAAGAAGAAGAGGGATCTGCCTCAGCAGAGGAAGGACACCCTCCACAGCTGGAACAAGGAAATTAGCTATCTTGAAAAGTTCTCTAAAGCCATTTACAGACTTAAAGATAATCAGGAGGCATTCCTTAGCTACATCAGAAATCTAAAAGTGAAAGTCCAGCTTTGTGCTGAACTAGTAGTGGACGGCACCACACATCCTGTCCCTGAGGACATTGGCAACCTGCTATCAGACAGTTTATGGCAAACTTCACCCCCTGTCCCCACCAGACATACCCCCAAAGCATACTTGTCATGAGTTCTCTACCTAGTAACCTCCTAGTAAGGTGACATCAACCTGGGCTCCAGGCCTGTGTCTGATCCTGCCTTGGTGGGATGGTTGTATATGCAATAATCTGATATAGCTGATTACATCAGCATATCAGCATTGTCTGTTGAGCATATGGTGATAACAGTGTTCTGCATGCTGGTGTAAAGGATCTCTGTAATACTAAGTAATTATATTTTATTATATTGTGCCCTTAGTTTGCAATGTTTCCACATGTAGCTTTATGTCATACAAAGGAGCTGGACAATAAACATCAATAATAAAATATTATCTATACAATTCCATAGTGCAATGAGCATTGGATTTGCGCAATGGTTAACCAAATAATGCAGATGACATAGAACTTGGGAATTGTGAACTGCTTACATGGACTTCCACCCTTCACAGCCCTACATGTTCACCTTTGCAAGTGAAACCTGACACACACCCCTGATGTCAGCATTCACTATTGCCATGCATTCAACACGAACACTGTGGAAGTGTCTACACAAAGTGAACATCCCTACATGGTTACTCATTTTTTGAGATTCAACAAGTGTAATGAGTTTTGACCTCATTTGCATCTTCACTGTGCTGACAGCCCAGAATCTACATGGTTAGTAACCATGTAGGCAGGGAAACTGCACAGGATCCCAATGTTGTAACAGAGGAATAAATGTTGTAATAAAATGGGAATGTAATCCATCAGTTACAGCCTGCATGTGCTCACATTACAGTATAATATTTTGTTTCATTGAGGTTTACACATTTTAACAGCCTGCATTGCTTACAAGTATATTCTTCCAGTATAATGTTTTGTTTTATTGAGGTTTATACATTTTAGCAGCCTGCATTGCTTACAAGTATATTCTTCATTTGGGGGTGGGAAAGAGAAGTTGCATTTATGTCATGGCACTTAAAAAGGAATTATGATTGCTACACTGAGTTTGTAGCATCAACCCTGTGTAATTAGGTCAGAATATGTGTGGTGTTACATGTTAAGGGCAGTGCTGTACAAATGTAAGAGCTTTTACTCGCTCTTATTTCTGTGTAGACTCCTTTCTTTGTCTGTATTCGGAAAGTTTTGGAATACACAGCCAACATGAACACGAAGTCTACATGGTAGCTTTAGAGGTTGTTAAATCACTCTACCATGTTGATTTGCTTCATTAGCATAAAATTCAGCTACTTATGCTGTAATTTGCATGCCACGAAAGTTTCCGTGTTTGTGTGTGAGTGAGTGTCGCTACATGGAGTTTACTGAATTGAAAACTTTTTATGGCTATGTGCGCATTGCACCTTGATGTGCACAATGTCAAAATTATCGTGTAGGCTTTATTGTATCCCCCCTGAATTACCATAATGACATCATTAGCATAAATATGCAGATCCCCAACAAGGAGAGGGATGGAAGTTTTATTGTTGCAATGATCTCTCTTTGAAGATTTGCTGTTACAGTATCTGACATAGCTGGACTGCTTTCCTGGGAGGCTCACTGGAACAGTATATGACAATATTTTGGTAGATTAAGCAGTAACTATCCCTGGATGGTGGAGAGTGTGTGCCAGTCAGTATCTTCTGATGTGCAGCAGCAGTTACTTATAGCCTGCACAAAGACAAGCTACTAGCATAAATCTTCTTCTTCTTTCGGCTTTTCCCGGTTAGGGGTCGCCACAGCGGATCACCTGTCCATGCATGATTGGCAGTGGAGTTTTACAGTGTCGAGTTGCCAGCCTGGCACCCAACCTTCCACAGAAGGCGCACACACACACACACACACACACACACACACACACACACACACACACACACACACACACACACACACACACTCTCTCTCACATCTAGGGCTAATTTATAGCCTCCAATCCACCTACAGCATGTCTTTGACATGTGGGAGGAAACCAGAGCACCCAGAGGAAACCCATGCAACTACAGGGAGGACATGCAGACTCCACACAGAAGGTACCCCAGCCGAGGATTGAACCAGAGAACCTCTTGCTGTGAGGCAACAATGCTAAATGCTGCACCACCAAGACCGCCCAAGCTACTAGTAAATATGCCAGTGAAATGGCAAGCAGACTGCAAGCTGCTGCTTCTTATATGTAATGAATTGCTGCAACATAAAAGGGAGCAAATCAGAGTGGATTGTAAAAAGTGTATAATGACTATCAAATTGCCATACAATGAAATATCCCCATGAAACAGTACAGCAAGATACAGGCAGACATTATTCTTATTTTTCAAAAATTGTAAGATCATTTACTTTATGGTGAAGTACATCTACAACATGACATTCTGGTACTAACACTTTAGTCTGACATGGAAGTATTTGCTTAAGTAGTCTGTATAGCCATCCATTAGATTCCTGCATGTTTAGAAATAAATGTACATCAAATAAGTCCTGACAGTCAGCTGAAGCACTCTGTATAAGGTTTAGTCCATAAGGACAGAAAATCCCACATTACTGATGTTAATATTTAAGTAGCAGACATATAGGAAAGCACCGAGAACACAGAAGTAGTGTTAGGTGTGTTAAAATGCAGTTTTAAATATTCATAAATAACATTAATTACTTTTAGTCTTGAGTCAAGAATAACTCTTCAGGATGTGCAAAGCATTTTCTTTTTATTTAAATCCACATAAGTCTGTGTTGGGAGACTATCTTCATAGCAGTTAGTAAATCAGTCTCATCAAGCAGTAAAAATACATAGGTTTTATTTTATTTTTTATCAGTATCATGCATGCAGAATACTGACATTGATCAATAAGATCTCTGCAGACCCTCATGCTTCTTGCTTAGTGCTGCACTTGAACACTTAATCATGTTTTTAGTAACAATAATGTTTTAGAAAAACACAAGCAATCTAGCTTGTTAATCAGTCTTGACCTTGTATATTACAGTACCAGTAACATTCTAACTCCCCAACATTCCTTGTAACTACCTATCCCAGCCTGGGAAGGTCAGTGCTTACATACAGTGTGTTCATTCTTGCTTTCAGAAACCAGTTTTTATAACATCCCTTAACCCCTTCAGCACTTTCTTTACATTCAGTCATCTGTTAATACACTTGCAGCTTGATATTAGAATGCAGCTGTGAAACACTCAGAACTACAATAAGTATTTCATAAGAATCTAGAATGTCCACCAGTGTGGTCCATATTGTCAGGCAAAGGCTGGAGTACAGAGCCATTGATTATTTCAATTAAGAAGAATTTACATCCCCTGCTAGATAAATGTGAAACTGTATTGAAGGATACAAATTTTTTTTTGTATAGACTGTATGATAACATTTTTAATATAGCTAATGATTATATATTAGTTACACTAGACATCGAATCTCTTTTTACAGTGATTCCCAATGATTGAGGAGTTGAGAACATCAGAGCATTTCTGAATGACAGGCAATGTTTCACCAATAATAAAGTGAACTTATTATGCACACTTCTAGAGATTATACTGGAAAATAATGTTTTATATTTGAACAGGAATATTTCATACAAAGGGTTGGTGTGGCTATGGGCACAGCCTGTGCCAACAGCTACACCAACCTAGCACTGGTACAATGGGAGAAAATGAACCTGTTGCAAACCAATGATTTTTCCAAGTATATAGCTTGGTAAGTACATTTTGTGGATGATATGTTTCTATTATGGCAAGTCCCATTGGATCTGTTAAAGGAATTTATAACTTATATGTACAGCACCACTAACTTTCTTAGGTTCACATATAAGTATTCTACTGAAGAGACAGAATTTTTAGATGTAAAAATTAAGAAAGCAGATCTCAGCAACCTAAACTACTAGGAAGAACAATCTGTTGCATAAAAGTAGTGTGCACCCTAGGCATATTACACGTAATATGCTGAAAGGGCAAATCTATAGAATAATGAGATTGCATAATAATGACTCCCAACTACAGACAGCTATTGACTCCCTCATGTGAGACTTGTTAGATAGAGGATACAGTGAGGAAGAAATTGACTCCTGTATTACTAATGCATGGAATGAGAGAGAAGGGAGATGTGGGGCCTATTTTACATATAAGGTGGTATCAGACACATCAAGGACAATGTCTGTTGAAAGTGACACTTTTAGGGTCTCTTTACCATATTCTAGTGGTATCAGTAAATACTGTGATAGTATAAAGAAGAATTGGAATATACTACATACCATAGAAGAGCTAAAGGGAGTGATAGATGCAACATCACACTTTTTGCTCAAGAACAACAAATCTTTGAAGAAACATCTATGTTATAGATCACAGTATTGTAAAAAGGGAGTTCAGCCAAGCAGGTTGGGTACCTTTACTTGTAGGCCCTGCTTAGCTTGTAAGTATATATTTACAGGTTCAGTATATATGTATCCATATGCCCACTTTAAAATAGGGGTCTATATTATATGTTCAAAGAGACTTTTTTTTGAATATATAATTGACACTTAAAGAGCGAATGCTCTAATGTGCAAACGGCCACGTCCTCGAATTTTTTTCATCAGGAAAAAATTCAGTTGGCCATTATTGGGAATTGCCATTTTCCCCAATGTGGAGCGATCTTGGACCTGGTATATTTAGTTGAGGAGGTGGCCACATCGAAGGATGTTGGGGGCAAAGCCCCCCCCACTTGATTAGGGTTTTGATGTTTGTGCTTTTTGTGTACAGCCCTATGAATGTTTTCCCAAGGAAAAAATTCACGGACGTGGCCATTGGCGCTTTAGAGTGTTCACTCATTAGGTGTCGATGATTATATGTTCAATGAAAAGTCTCTTCAAGCATATAATATAGACAGTTAAAATAGAGCTTGACTTTTATGCAGACTGTAAGACAACTAACATTATCTATTTTAGTAGCTGCCAGGTCTGCTATGCCTTTTACATAGGAAAAGCTAATAGATCCTTAAAAGAAAGAATTCTTGAGCACTATAGAGATATCAAACATAAGAAAGACACCAATACATTAGCACAACATATACAGCATGGATCAGAACATATTTTTAAATTTCTAGTACTTCATATATTACATGTAGAGATTAGAAGGGGAGACCTAGTAAATTGCACAGAGACAGCAGAGCAGAAATGGATTTTACTTTTTAATGCAGATACACCACCTGGATTAAATGGGATATCAACCCTTAAACCTTTTTTGAAAGCACGTCCACTTAAACATTGATTTGCAACCAATGTAAATGATTTTTAAGAGTTCATTTTTTGAGAGTTCATGTTTGGCTTTTAGATGTTTTTATAGTGATTACATATTATTGTATTTATTTTTTCATTATCTTTTTAATGCTAATTGCTTTGATGACTCTCTAACAGCTGATTGGTTGACTTCTATTTTAAATGAGATGTGTTTCAGCAAACAACTAATCTGATGAAGTGATGTGATAATCTCGAAAGTGCTTACTTTTTACTTTTTTAGTTTTTAATAAATCGTGTCTGTGCCTAGCCATATCGGTCCGGTGTCCTATTTTATTTTTTATGCATTCAGTTTGTTTATTTGTACCGCACCTTATCCTGGTCCTACATATTTTATTTATTAATTCATCAAACATATTTGTGAAGACATTTTAAGTTAATAACGCATTTTGTATAGAATAATCATGAGAGATGCATTTTTCACTAACAGATGCCTGAAAAGTTTAATAGGTACAGCTGTAATAAATGATTTATTTAGTGAAATAACCTGGAGACGGTAATTTAAAGGAAAACAGACTCCACCATAGAGCTAAAAAAAAATCTGTTTTTTTTACTGTCTTTGTTTCCTGACCTATTTTAACACCTGAAAATCACTATAAGTGCTTTATTTGTAATTTTACCCTGTTTTTCACAACATGGCTATCAATGGAGCTTGATGTATCAACGTGATCTTGATCTTCCTCAACCTTTTCTGTTTCCCATAATGCTTTGTATGACTCATACCAGACATAAGGAAGTAACTGTGCATTCCCATGTCATTGCCATATAATGGGATTTGTTATCTTCTTTACCTTCTGTAAAATAATTGATTCTGCAAGGGTTGCTCAGTGCAGTGACAGTTTTAACACCTCTGCAGTAGTGTGGGAGGAGGGGACTGTCAATTCATCTTGGACTACAAAAGAAAACCCTGAACAAAGGCCTGCAATTTAGCTACTTTTCTGAATGTAGCTAGATAACTTCTAAGTATAGTGCAAAACAACCTAAACATAAAGGAGGGTGATAAGAGACAGAAAAGAAGCAGTCCTTTTATAGAAGGTAAAAAAAAAAAAGATAACAGTGACTCACACAAATCCCATTATATGTCAATGGCATGGGAATTCACATAGATTCCTTATGTCTGGCATGAGTCATACAAAGCATTATGGGAAAGAGGGTTGAGGGAGAACAAGATCACATTGATACATCAAGCCCCTTTGGTAGCCATGTTGTGAAAAACAGGCTAAAATTACAAATAAAGCACTTAGAGTGATTTTGAGGTGTTACAATAGGTCAGGAAACATAGAGTGAAAAAAAAAAGATTTTTTTAGTTCTAGTGTGGAGTTTTCCTTTAAGCAATGTTGCATTTAAGCATCTATTCATAGAACAGCATCTATATATAACTATGCCCAGAGCTGCTTGCATTAGTTTTCTTATCCTTTGCTGACAAGTAATGGTAAGAAAGTGAAAGCTACACTATGATTACAATTACATCTTATAGCTAATAGAGCCCAAAGCTGGAAATGATCTTTACAAACATGAGTGAAGAATATTTACTAGGGCTTTCTGTGGCATCCAAAAGCCCAGAAAAAATGCTGTAAATATAACCAATGATGGGACTGATGTCAATTGATATATTTTGTGTCCTATATAGGCTCATAGGTTCATAAGTGTTTACTAGGCTAATGACCAAAAGGGCCTTTTTAAGCCTAGCCATGCATCCCAAATCTGTGACAAGTTCTGCTACCCAAGATAAATGTAAGCATGGGCCTGGGAGATGGACCGTTTACAGGTTACCTGTGTCCAAAAGAGACATAGGTGCCAAATCAGGGATGATGTTCTGATTTCCCATCCAAATGTACAAGTTGCACTTGAATTGGGTTAGGGAGGAACTCTGCTTCACATGGATGGGGAGCCTGTTCCATAGACTGGGTAGTCTCTGGGATACATACCTATCTCTCCAGCAGGTCCTATTTATATCACAGGCAAGGTTTAAGTTTTTAGAATGGGTAATTCTGGTGCTGTTTTTTTTTTTTGTGGATATTCAGGAGGTCCATCAAAGTGGAGTCTGACAATGCCCTGTATAGATCTCCCCTCAAAAGCCTGTAGGAGACAGAATACAGGGACAGGGCCTTGAGGTGGTCTGCATAGGACATATTACGTATGCACTGTATTCTTTTAGTGAGGAACCTCTGTGGATGTTCCAATTGTTGGATATGCCTGGTTAGGTACATACCAAAGGGGGCACTGTACTCAATGATAGGTCTGCTGAATGTTGAATACAGTAGCACAATGACTTCCTTGGACTTAGATGCCATACCTTTGTTTATAAGTTACGCAACATAGCATGATTTCCTCACCACTGTAGACACATGATGATCAAAGGCTAGATTACTATGTGTGTACCTAAGTCCCTGACTACTAGGTCAACTCTAAGGGGTGTGTTGTCAATATGATAGTTACCAGGGATGGATGACTTCCTAAAGGATACTATTATGCATTTCTTGGCATTTAGTTTTAGTCCATGGGTCTGACACCAGTTGTTTGTCTGTGTCAGTCCTATAGAACATTTGTGTCCGTGTGAGATTCAAGGACAGCTCCTAATTTGCAATCATCTGCAAATTTAGTCAGCCAGAGACCACTGACATTAGTCTTGACTTCAGAGAAGTAAATGCCAAAAAGAAGAGGTCCAAGGACTGATCCCTGAGGGACACCACTTATGACTGGCCTCTTTGTAGAGGTGGACTCCCCAATTCTAACTTTTTGGGTCCTGTCTGTGAGCCAGTTGGCTGTCCACTGGGTGACATATGGGTTTGTATCTAACCTCTTGAGTTTGTCAACAATGCCCGAGTGGGGTATTGTGTCAAATGCCTTGGCCAGGTCAGGGTAGGCAGTGTGAATGATTTTGCCCTCATCCATTGCTTTGGTGGCCTTCTCAAAGAAGTCCACCAGGTTGAGTAGGCATGATCTTCACTTGACGAAACCAAACTGGGTTGGGTCCAGTGTCTGGAGGTTTACTATATTTCTGTTGATCATCTGTTGATCATCTCCATGATAATTCTTTCCATGGCTTTAGATATAAGACTAGTGAGACTTATGGGTCTGTAGTTTCCAGGGTCCCACCTTTGTGCAGAGGGATGATTGTTGCCTTTCTCCATTCATGAGGCACAAAGCCTGTCTGGAGGCTGCAGTTAAATAGTAATTCCAGAGGCCCTGATAGGTCATATTTCATGCTATTTAGAAGGCATCCTGGGATATTGTCTGGGCCCATTGACAAAGTATTCTTGGTCTTAGAGAGAGCATTAAGGACCTATTCCCTAGTGATAGTAGGGGGAGTTATATTTGATAACATTTCCTGAGGGAAGGTTAAGGGGGAGAGAGGAGTAAAGCTGGAGCTGAATTTATCAACCAGGAGGTTTGCTATATCTTCTGGCTCAGTATAGGTGACTTCATTTACAATGAGCTCTGCACACAATTGTGTATTGCCTTTGAGGTTGTGGACATAGCTAAAGAATACTTTGTGGTTGTCCTTAGCCTGGGAGGCCAAACTTACCTCAAAATTAACTTTGGTAGACTTTATTTGTCCTCTGAGTTGTTTGTTTATTTTAATGATAGTGCTTTTATCCTGCTGGGTGCTGCACCTCCTAATTATTGTCATGATTTTCTTCCTCCTGTTATACAGATGATTGATTTTGTGATTCCACCAGGGTGACTTTTTTTGAATTAGTTCTGTACTTCTTCCTGGTGGGTACAGCTGCCTCTGTCCAGCTATTAATATGCTTGTAGAGGGTTTCTGTGAACAGTTCTGCATAGGCAGAAGTGTTCTAAGCGTTCACGGGGTCTTGAAAGTTTGCCACGTTCTCACTTCATAGAAGGAGGTTAGCCTTAGAATAGTTTCTGAATATTCCAGGTTTAACTGGGGGTTTCAGATTTTATTTTTACTTCAGAGGAGACCATTTTGTGGTCTGACCTTACCAGGGAAGACATTACAGTATGGGATGTGCAGCAGTCTCCCATATTAGTGAGGACCAGATCCAGTATGGTTGCATCTCTGGTTGATGTACTGACTATCTGGTCCAGGGAGTTTGTGTTTACAAAATCCAGAAATCTCCATGCACGTATGTTTGATGTCATATAGAATTCCCAGTTAATAGGGGGGGTAATTAAAGTCACCCATGAATATTGTGTTGGGTTGGATGGTTAGTATTTCTAATAAGTTTAAATACATGGTATGGATTTCCTGGGTCATGGGGGGGACCTATAGCTTGCAAGGAAGTGGTATTAGATTTTACCTATGGTGATTTGAACATGGAGCAGCTCAAGTGCATTGTCCTGTTTGACCATCCTTGAAGTATATTTATTTTTGATGTAAATAGAGACACCTCCACCTTTACTCCCTGCCTGTGAAGTAGCTGGTCTAAATGTGTGGAAGGCATTATAACCTTGCACTGTTGGTGTGCTCTCTACGGACTTAAACCATGTCTCAGTGACCGCACAGACATCAGCATTCTCTAGGGTAAAGAGAGCTTCTAGGGAGTGGAATTTTTTGTTTAGACTCCTATATCAGTTTTGGTCAGGAGATACAAAACATGCGATTATGCTGTCCATTCTAGATATTTTACACTACACAGAAGTGGATATGGATACGGTTTTACATATTTGTATTTGTGAAATACGAAACACTGCATTATTACTCTGTATTCTTAACAAAGGTAAGAGCCTTTTAGACCTGAAAAATATAGCATTAACTTTCACTTGTTCATATACATGTTATTATATAACAATTATATTTTACTTGCCCCTTTTACTTTTCTTCCTCTTTCCCCTATTCCTTTATTTCCTCGCTTTCTTTTTTCTTTATTCATCTCCTTCTCACTCCTCATTTTTCCTGCTTGCTTCCTTTGCTTCTCTTCTATCTCCTCTATTCTCTTTCTGTAGTCTCTCCTCTCTTCTACTTCCTTTTTTTCTTTAGTTCCCTGTCTTCACTTCCTCCCTCTTCTTCTCAGCTTTAGCTGCATGATTATCAAGACCTCTGTATGGCCTGATGCCAGAACTTACTTTTTGGATTTACTAATTATATATTTCTTGGTGACAGTGTGATTGTCAGGTTTAACCTTTCCCGCCATTATTGCTCACAGGCTGCACAATTCTCAGCACCTCTTACATCCTCTTTCAAGGAAAGGAGAAGATATCACATCCGGCCAATAGTCTCCTCTGTTCAAATTATAAAAGGAATCACTCCATCTTCAGCCTTGTATCCATCGGATAAGCTACAGGCACCAGAACAATAATCCTCAAATGATAACATAGGTTTCTTATAGAAAGCAGATGTATTAAGACTGGAAAAGGATATATCACGACTCATATTAAATAAAACTGCATATAGAAACAATGCTTACTTAAGTAAGTTTATATGGATCATTTTAAAGTGGGAAAATTCTATACTGTGTCACATTACTTTGTTGAAGGACATCTACACTTACCAAAGTCAAGTGGCAAATATCCACATACAAACTACAGCCTGTACTAATTCTGGCAAAGAACTCTTGACTTGAAAAATCGGTCTGAATCCCTCCTTGGTGTTATTCACTTGCCAAGTAAAACTAAGAGAACATGCTGCGGTACTTTTCCGTTAAACCCCTACCATGCATGCTGGGACCTGGACTGCCATGTTTTGCCCTGATTCTTTCCCCAGGGCTTGGGATGTGACATAGCTTGGAGTCTTACTCATCCTTCAGCATCCTTCCTGTCATCCTGCACTTCCATGGCCATTTTTGGCCTTAGTTGTATCCCCACGGCTGGGGTCGGCGCCACTCTGCAGTTTCAGCAGGCCTTGCGGGCTTATCTGTTTTCCCATTGTCCTCCCCTTCCCTACTGCATGGGTGCGAGTAATTTATTTGTGTTGTTGTAGGACCACTCTTTCCTTTTTCACACACTTGTCAGTCTGACCCTACCTTCTCCTGCATTTTTGGGGATCATTCTTCTTTCAGAAGGGGGTGTCTGGGACACACAGTGACCTAAATCAGCAACAAGCAATCACCCGCGGATGTGCGGTGGTGCAAGGGGGAGGACAGTGGAAGACAAGTCGGACTGCAAGGTCTGTGAAAGACCAACCCCGCTGTCCACGACATCTGTTAACCTGGGACAGCCGGCAGTGGCCAGGCAATCTTCTGCAGGTATGACACAAGTTTACATCAGATAAACCCATCTGCCCCATGTAACACTTCTTCCCCAAAAATCAGGGGCTGCAGGACACTGCCGATGCATGGCTCAGTGAATTCACTGCACGGGTCTGAAAGGATCTGCATTGCCTGCTGAGGAATCATCCCAGAAACATGGCAATTTGGGACAGAAAATCTGTGGTAGGGATTTAACGGAAAAGTACCCATGCTGCAATAGAGGCTTTTTTTGTCACAACTGCTTCCTGATTAAAGTGGATTACAAGATATTAAAACTTTCCTTAAACTGGTCATGCATTGCAAAAAATATGATACTATGTGTCCATCAAGTAGCATATTAGAGGCATTTATTACCCATAATTTATAAAGTGAGGGCATCATATGTGAATCATGCATTCTATAAGTAGGAAATGGAGTAGACATGCTACACTCATAACAATAGAACATATGTGCTGTCACAGACTATTTTATGAATACAAGGAATAGAAGCACTGAATCACTTGTTTCTTCTTTTTCCCTTCATTTTCCATCTATATCCTTCTTATTCCTTTTTTCTTCCCTTTTCTTTCTCTTGGACTGGTTAGGTAGATGGAACTCACTATTACACAAGTCACAGTCAAAGCCAAGTTTGATCCTTGAATGAAATGTGTTATGTACTTCCCCTTAACTCCTCCCCTCTCCTCAATGCGGTATTTCATTAGGTGAAATATTAAGAATAAGTCATTCAAGTCTGATCTGAGTATAATATTGCAGACTTCTGAATTCAAGATCAGGTAATTATTTAAATCGCATTACACTGGAATACTAATAGAAAACATACAAAACACCACTTCACTAATGCAACTTCTTCCCCTCTTCCCCTCTCAGCTCCATGTTAAGTACTACGTTAGATGCCCTTGTGGCCATTTTATGCCCTTTTTGTGCCTTAATTAACCTATCCCATTTGGTTAGAGATTAGCCTTACCCATTCCATGGTTGATAATTATATATTACCCCCTAATGAAAATAACTGGGATCATACCATAGATAATTTGAGGGGACCCTTGAATAGGAGGCATTTAGAAGCTGCCTCTGTCCATTTATAATACAGAGACCAGTCCTGGGGTAAATTTTCTGTTTCCTATCCATAGATCCAAGTTGCCCTTTGCCCTTGAATATGGACAGGTATGAACTTTGTTTTATGTGTATAGGGATTCTGCTGCAGAGCAGCAGTATCCTCTGTAAGATATACCTGTCCCTTGAAATAATTGTGTTCATATTACAGAAGAGATTTAAATCCCTAGACTGAGTATTTCTGATGTAATCTGACTTGCTGATGTGCAGTAAATCCATCAGTAATGGGTCAGAGGATGCCTTGTATGCCAGACACAGGTCACCTCTTAGCAGTCTGTAGTATACCGAGTAAAGTGACAGGGCTTCGAGTCAGTCCATGTTAAGACATGCTGCCTGTGCATTGTATCCTTTTAGTAAGGTATCTCTGAATGATATCTTAGAACAGCCACAGTACTGTAAGAGCATCTGTCATACAAAAAAAAAAACAAACAAAAAAAAAAACAAAAACAAAGTTGCAACACAAAATCATGCCCATGATAGAGCATTCGCTTATCAGTTTCATTGCTTCCCCTCTTCACAGCCAGTTATCCTTCACCCCAGCACACTCTTCTAAACAAATACAACGATCTTGTCAACTGTTTCTATCACTTCTTTGTCCTACAAATCAGATCACCCTGCCTCTGTAAATCATTTCAAATGAAACAACAGCACCATAATGTATATAGAAGCACTGCACCTGCCACCAGAGAGGAGACACAAAGGAAGGTCCACAATGTCTCCTGACATCCAGAATCAATGAAATCAAAGAAAACAGAGCAACACCTTTCATCCAGGAATAAGAACAAACTAGGGAAGGCGAGGAAAGATGCAAAATAGTTCACTCCAAATGCAGAGCAGAAAGCAAACAAACAGATACAATGATGCAAATCCATGAATAAAACTAATCCACTGGACAAAATACGAACATAAGGAGAGGCACTCATAACAAATCATACAGACCGAGGTATAACTTGCTCGCATTCATGAAAAAAAACTCCTTTCACTGAATCCTCAAAAGTGTTCTTTAGTGTCTTCAGGAAAATAGTATGTCAAGGTTAGTGCATGTTGTGTCCAGGCAGTAAACAGAAATATTAATGTGTTTTTGTTTTCTTTTTATAATACAACAAAGTATTCTCTTTATCCATGGGCCCCTAGTTAAAAAAACACAAAATGCATTATCTAGAAAGGTTATCTCATACTACAGACAGTTACAGTTTTTCAGTTCAACTGACGGAATGTATGAGAAGCTGTACTGTGCTATAATGCTCTAGCCAAACTTGGGAAAGCAAAGATTCACATCTATGAATGAGAGTGAAACAAAGCTGTCAATACCACATTTTCATGAGATTTATCTTTTATAACCTTAGTTAAAAAAATGTCCATCAAAAACGGACCAGACCATTCAAAGAATGAAGCATCTGGCCTACAAAAATGAAATAAACATTTACATGAAAAACTTCTTTTGTGCTAAAATGTGTTATAAACCATTCATCCACATGCTCCAACCATCAAAGCAAATATATAATGGGACTAACCTGGCCAACAAACTGTAAATAAATAAATAACCTAAAGTAAAAAATGAATAACAGGACACTCAGTGCTGTTAAACTAAGTGGACTTGGGGCCTTTTGTTTGAAGTCTGGTGGAACATGAAAAGAGAAGATTGTAACTTTCTCTGTGCTATTGTACAGACACTGTTGGACCAGGTACTTGTCAGGATCCCTAGGTGTTGTGGCTAGCATAGACAAACTGAGCAACTCCAGTGCCATTAACAGCAGAGGACAGTTTGGTGGAAGGGAGAATATTTTGTTAATGTTTACACTCCCTGCACTAACAGTGGGATGGAAATACTAGATTATGCAACTTTTCTTCCTATGGGCTGGTCATGCAAAGTGCACTGTCTGTATGGTTAACCTCTCAGCAAAAGTATTTTCTGCCTGTATGACATGTCAGCTGTAAGATAAGAAAGTCATTACTTCCTTGTAGTTTTCTGACTAGCTTCCCACAACTTAACGATACCATCTACTTCCCTAAGTGTGAAGAGAGTGACAAGTTAGCAGAAGAATTTAATAACACTGTGTGACTTCTTAAATAGTACAACTGTGTGAATTTTCAAATACTAGAGTTGTAAAACAAAAGTAAAAATAAACATGTATGTGGGCATGCACATCAGCTGAACCCAAAACCAATCTGTAAATTATTTGTTAACACACATGCGCTAATCATTCAAGTTCTAGTATTAGCAATAAATTGGTTTTGCATGGCTGTCCTGAGTTGTTCTCTTATTTGGGATATAGTGTGAAGCAAATGCTTTGTTATCACCCTCATATTTGGTTGCGCATATTTGCTAAAACTTTATTTAACTTGTGCAGCTAGGGGCAGCTCAAGCACGTGTGTAACCACAATAGTTATTTCACTGCGCAGCTGCTGTTATATCCAAAGTGGGTGGGCCCATTCATATCATACCACAGGCCCTGGTCAGGAGAGATTTGTACTTGTGAGTAGAATACAGTATTCCCTGGTCAGGAGAGCCCTGTACTTGTACTAGTATACTGTTTTCCTAGTCTGGATAGCTGTGCACTTGTGAGTTGTATACTGAGTGCCACAGTCAGTGCAGGTCTGCACTTGTGAGTAGTATACTGCATGTCCTTGTCTGGACAGCTCAGTACTACTGAGCATTATACTATGTGCCCTGGTTAATGTAGCTCAGTATTAATGAGCAGTATGGTGAATGCCCTGGTCAGGACAGATCAGTACGTGTACTAGTATACTGTTTTCCCTGGTCAGGATAGCTGTGCACTAGTCAGTAGTATTCTGCATACCCTGGTCAGTGCAGGTTAGTACTAGTGAGTAGTATACTGCTTACCCTGGTCATTGCAGGACAGTACTAGTCAGTAGTATACTGCATACCCTGGTCAGTGCAGTCAGTACTAGTGAGTGGTATACTGCATACCCTGGTTAGTGCAGGTCAGTACTAGTCAGTAGTATACTGTATACCCTGGTCAGTGCAGGTCAGTACTAGTCAGTAGTATACTGCATACCCTGGTCAGTGCAGGTCAGTACTAGTGAGTGGTATACTGCATAGCTTGGTCAGTGCAGTTCTGTACTAGAGAGTAGTACTGTATGCCCTGGTCAGGACAGCTCTGTACTAGTGAGTACTATGTTTTATGCTTTGGTCAATGGTACTTAGACTGTACTTGAGGAAGAAGATTGCCTGTTACTTGCAGGTTAAGTGTTATAAGTTTATAGGTATTACATACTTAGCAATCATAATTTGAAAGAAATGGCTTCATTTTATCAGAGACAAACCACTGCACTGATGCAGTTTATCCCAAGGTAATGCATGCTTCATGTATTATGAGCAGGTGAAGAGGGAAGTGGTGATGGCCACATATACAGACATATGTGCAGGTAGAATGAAAGTACTAAGGGGAATGTTTGCATATAATCACCTTATTAAACTGCTTGTTTGTCAGAAATGCTTCAAAAGTGCAGGTGGTGCAAAAAAGGTTTTCTGAAACCTTCTGCACATTCAAGTCCAGACTTCTCTGCTGAGGAATCAAAGTTTCTAGATTAATCTCAGCTCTTAGACTGGATTACAAGATTTGCTTGATCCTGAGCCTTCTATTCCCTCTTCCGTGACAGGCCTAAAGTCAATGCTTATGGCCATTGACTAGGCAGATAGAAAGGGATTTAAATTAACAATGCCTGTTATTCCAAGGGAAGAATTTGTGATCTGACAGTAAAACAGGCAAAAACAGCATGTAAAAATGACAAGCCAGCATTCCGAAAAACATGAATTTCTTTTTTAGATATATATATATATATATATATATATATATATATATATATATATATATATTTATGTTTACACACACACACACACACACACACACACACACACACACACACACACACACACACATATATATATATATATATATATATATATATATATATATATATATATATACATATATACACACACACACACACACACACAAATACATGTGTGTGTGTGTGTGTGTGTGTGTGTGTGTGTATATATATATATATATATATATATATATATATATATATATATATATATATATATATGTATATATATATATATATATATATATATATATATATATATATATATATATATATATATATAATGTATCTTACACACACACACACACACACACATATATATATATATATATATATATATATATATATATATATATATATATATATAAAACTAGATGGGTCACTGTTGTATTATCGAAAACACAATCCATCGAATTGTGTTTCCGATAATACACTTTAGCGAAAGTGCATATTGTCGAAAGTGTATATTGTCGACTATGCACGTTCGCTAAAGAAATCAACATAAAAAAAGTAAGAAAAGAAAAATAACATTAAGCTGCACTCCCCACACCCCCCTACTTTATTATTCTCACTCCGAGATTGCACTATAGTGGGGAAAAGGGAATATTCCCTTATCCCCACTGTACCACGATGTCAGCAATAACTTCGTTAGTTGTAAATCAACACTATATGTAGATTTACAGCTAATGGTGCATGCAAACTCCATGCTTTCTTTAATTTCCCACTCCCCATTTAGCAAAAGTGCATTTTCGATAAAATGCACTTTCGCTAAATTGTTTCCGCTGAAACACGGTTTCGATAAACCGTGTTTCGACATTGTGACAGTGACCAAACACTATATATATATATATATATATATATATATATATATATATATATATATATATATATATATGTATACACTAATTTAATTTGATACAACTTTCCTGACTATACTAAATAGCATTGCACCTCTTATAAGGAAGAAACAAAAAACAAATAATGCAATTTGGCTATTCAAAAAGAGTAGAATGCTAATGCAGGATAGAGAAGAATAATGGAAAGAATGGAAAAAATATAAAACACCACAATATCTTGAAAACTTCAGGAAATGCTTAGTGATCATACTAAAAGGCAAATTAATGAAAACAAAAACTATACTATAATAACTTTCAGAATAATAATAAATACAACTGTAAAAAATTCTGGACAGCCATTAAAGAAATCTTTCATCCTGGCCATAAATTCAACCCTAACTCCTCTCCCAGTAACTTATCACTAGAAACCTCAATAGAATTCAACTCTTATTTCATAGATAGTATAGCATCTCTAACCAAGGATTCCCCCTACATCTAATCCTAACCCTGCCCAGTAGTTACATATCACCACATCCACTTTCACCTTCAGACCTGTGCACACATCCTATGTAAAACTAGTCTTATACAAACTCAAACCATGCTCTACTTCAGCTGATGACCTTTCAAGCAAATAACTTAAAATAGCATCTGATAACATTGCCTACCCTGTGTGACATCCAGATAATATCTCACTGAACTTCCACCAAATAATGTGAAATCCCTTAATATGCTGGGTAAGCAACTAAGGAGCTTCAGTTCTCACCACTGACACCAATGTGAGACTGTCACTTAAACAGGAGTAATATTTCTCAGTCTTCCCCTAAGAGTACAACAGGAACACACTCTATAGCTTGGGGCTGGACTGTATACTTCTGTCCACCCCCAATGTAACTCCTTATTACACACTTCAGAGCAATGTTTCCCAGTTTAAGACCTCTGATACACTCACACTTAAATAAATTAAATCTCACACATCCAAACACTTCTGGGAAAGTCTGACATAGATTTCCAGCTGCGTCCCTTCCCCAAAATAATACGGTAATGCTGCCACCAATCAGAGTGTCTTCATGCCCTTCTAAAGGGGTGTCCAGTTATGAAAATGAAATATTAAAACAAATAGTAGCAAATGACCAAAGCAGATAGGCTTTTGGAGTGGCCCTAGGAATTATCAGAGCTGGTATAAGCACTCTCAAATCACTAAAGAAAAACATTGATTGACCAGCCACAATGTAAGCTAATAAGAATATTTAATATTGAGCAAAATGATTAAAATGTAAAACAGTAATTTCCAATAAACAAACAGAGCTCAAATCACCAGGAAAATGAAATCAATACTGAAGGATAGAAATCCAACAGTTAGACAAACTAACTGATCTAACTGATTAGTTATAATTGTCCTATATGACTAAAGAACACTAGCCCTGATCTAAACTAAATTACTACAACAGAGCAAAAGCAGGCTTACAATTCTTGGTGAGTCCTTTTGGGTATCCACTGCACAGTACATCTGTCACTGGTTGTTAACTGACAACAACTGACAACTGACAACTGTAACTGACTACTGACTTCTGTAATTGACTTCAACTGTTTTCAGCAGGCTCGTTTATAGACTAGCCTAACTATCACAACTGTTCTAGTTCTGATTTTCATTTCATATTTTGAAAATCAACTAACAGCTGATTTCTAAAGTTCCTTTCTGTCTTTCAGCTGCTGACAGTAACACATAGCAACTGCCAACATTTTGATGACATTATCTGTAGATCAGCTGAATCTGAGACAGTTTGCCTTTAGAATCTTTCTTCACAAACATACATGGTTAGAAATGTAACAGGACACTGTTCAAGTCTTTAAAACATTCTGTTCAAACAGCTTATAAATCAACATGTAACAACTTATTTACAATATCATAGCTAGTCATGCTGGCATGAAATACACAGGTCAGTCTGAAATTATGTACAAAACCTCAGCAAGACATGCTAGCACAGATGTCAGTGTCTAATTTCTTCACACCTTGTCTCATGCCTTTTAAATAGGTCAGCCCAGGAATCTCAAGTTTCCTCTCTGTTGGAAAAGTCACTTGTTATCCCTCTGCACAATGGAGGAAATTCAACAGACAATACTAACTTTAGACCTATAGCAATCTTATCCCCTCATCTCCAAAATACTTGAAAAATGTGTTCAAAGAAGAGAGCTAAAGAGAGTGATTCCCCAGGAAGGCGGCTCACCCAGACAACATACTGGGCAAGGTGTTAAAAGGCTGTGCTGATCAACTATGCACAGTGCTCAAGGAAATATTTAACATCTCTCTTGCCATGATGAAAGTACCCTCATGCTACAAGGAAACTAATATCATCCCACTACCTAAGAAAGCCACTCCCTCCAGCCCTAATGAGTACAGATGAGTCAGTCTGACATCCACTGTGATGCAATGTTTGGAGCAGCTGATCAAAAAGCATCTTTCTTCATGCCTACCTCCTGATTTTGACCCTCTGCAGTTTGCATACAGAGCTAACCGATCCACGGCTGATGCCATATTGATAGCATTACACATCTCCCTTGAACATTTAGATGGCAAAGACAACAACTATGTGAGGATGCCGTTCATAGATTTCAACTCTGCTTTTAATACTGTGATACCAATGCAGCTGATAGAAAAAAACTGGCACATTTAGGAATCAGTAAACATCTCTTTAACTGGATCCTGGACTTCCTGATTGAGAGACCACAGACAGTATGTTTGGGTATCAAGATTAACACCAGAGTTCCATAGGGATGTGTTCTCAGCCCATCCCTATTCACCATCCTGACCCATGACTACTATGCTAAGCACAAGTCCAACCATATCATCAAGTTTGCTGATGACACTACAGTTTTGGGGCTCATCACAAAGGAGGATGAAAGGGTGTATAGAGATGAGGTGACATCTCTGATCAGCTGGTGCTAGGGGAACAACCTTGACCTGAATGTAAGGAAGACCAAAGAGATTATCATCAATTTCAGGAAAAGGAGAACAAACCACCCAGCACTCAAGATCAATGGTGAGAGTGTGGAGAGAATTAAGAATACAAAATGCCTTGGTGTGCACATATCAGAGGATCTCTTGTTGTTGGGAAACACCAGCCAACTGTTCAAGAAAGCTCACCAATGCCTCCACTTTTTAATAAGGCTGAAAAAAGCTGTTGCCTCCTCATATTCTCTCCACGTTCTATGGAGGTGCAATAGAGAGCATCCTCACCTGCAACTTCACAGTGTGATTTTGAACCTGCACTGTTACAGACAGAAAGGCACTACAAAGAGTGGTGAGGGTTGCAGAGGGTAAAAGTTCCAGTCTTCCATTGATACAACATCTTTATTCTGCAAGAAGTATCCAAAAGGCCACCAAAATAATACAGGATAACATGCATCCTGTGCATGGACTGTTTAAGCATCTGGCATTGGGCAGGAGATATCACAGCATCCACTGCAGGACTACAAGATTCAGTAACAGTTTCTACCCTACAGTGATTAGACTTCTGAACTCTGGCACTAGTCCCATGGGTTTGGACACATAATAAGTAAATTTTTATTTGTTTGTGCAATATATATTTACATATATTCCAAGTGAGTACAATATGTATTTATTATATTCATAATCAGTATTATTTAACCCACTCAACTGCAATATTAGAAAAATAACTTGGGCATTGTTGGAGTGTGTTTTGTATTACTTTAAACAGGGTAGTTAATTTAACTCAGGGGAGGGTATTCTTTTCATATACGAGTGTTAGTAAATGTCTCTGCTCTTGCTTGTGTGTATTGGGAGTAGTATTGTAATTGTTAGTTATGTTTATTCCTCTACTTGTATGTGCTGCTTCACTTTCCTTTGTAATCTCAAGAATTGAGCTGATGCACAAAATTTTGTTTAGGCTATATGTGTGTAGTTCTAAACAACAATAGAGTTTACTTTGACTTTGACTTTGACAGAAACAATTGCTAAACTATCTCCAGGAAGAGCTCCTATCCCCCACACAACATGGTTTCGGTCCTTCCCAAAATACTAGCATTACACTTCTAACCTATATAGATAATGTCAATAAAGCTAGAGATAAAGGCAAACTAATCTCCTCCTTATTTCTGGACTTGTCTAAAGCTTTTGACACAGTCCGTCACAGCAAACTTCTGCTTTAAATGTCCTCATCAGGTCTCTCTCAGTCCACCCTTCTATGATTCAAAAGCTACCTTTCCATTAGGTATCAGTCAGTAAAATGGCACTCCACCCTCTCGTCATACCTCACAACCACCACAGGTGTACCACAAGGCTCTATCCCTAGTCCCCTCCTCTTTAACATTCTCATCAACTCCCTCCATGTATCCACACAACAGGCCTCCATAATATAGTACACAGATGACTCCACACTCATTTGCACATCTGATAATGTGGCACACCTACAAAAATACTCAAGAAGCTTTATCAGCAACTGAAACATGGTTTTGTAACTCACAATTCATGCTCAACCCTAAAAAAACAAACTACTACTTTTCCTGTCTTCCTTTCCCATGAAACAAAAATGTAAAGTCCTCTCTTGATAATACAAGCATTGATGTCACTTCTCATAGCAAATTCTTAAACTAGGGATGCTTTACAGAGCTAAAAACTTTCTCACCACTGCTACTACTTATTTTTGCCCCACATGTCTTTATGGTGCTGCCATCCTTACTAACCTTCAGGCATCACAAAAATCAAAATTTGAGCAGTGCTATAACAATGTTGCTAAATTTGAAGCCAATACCACTTCAGAACCCACCACTCTACAGCACTGAAAACCTCATACCTCATAAATTGGTTAGAACTTCCCCATCAGCTAACATACACAGCTTTTTACCACCTATAAAATTATTCATAATCTACTTTTTTGTTCAGCACTAAATAACATTCTACACAACTATGTTCCTAGTCAGTCATTATGATCCAATGAACAAAAACTCCTCAACAAACCTATCAAATCTGCTGGTTATTGTTTGTACTCATACCATGTTGCTAAGGCCTGGAACTCCATATCTCTATCTATCAGGTCAATAGCCTCCCTCCCATCCTTCAAACCCATTCTGAAAGACATCCTAGCCAAAAGCTGTCTGTTTTCTTGCTCAACACAAAGATAAACTATATTCTTAAATGTGAACAAATACCTATTCATACCTTACAGCTCCTTAATCTCTCTTCTTCACTCACTTCCTTACTTCTATCAATTTCATTCCTTTCTCTCTTACATATACCATAAGCCTGTTTTTCTCTCACTTTGTATTGCAATTTCTGTTTGTATTATACTAACTTATACTAACTTACCTTTAATTTCTGTATAAACTGGCAAAAATGTTTCTATTAAATCATTGTTATATAACTTGTTATCCATAAATCACTGTTATATAACTTGTATGTATTCTTAACCAATGTTTTCGTATCATGTTGAATACGATATAATTATTTAAACTGTATTTGTTTTTTGAATTATTTGAAAGACTGTACTTAAAATGTTTTGCGATACTTTGGAGCTTTTCTACCCGGTCCTCCTCTGAAAATGGGTTCTTTCCCAGTCAATATATATTTATATATACATATATATATGTGTATATATATATATATATATATATATATATATATAGATATAGATATTGGTATTGTGTGTGTGTGTGTGTGTGTGTGTGTGTGAGTGTGTACCTATCAGTTAAAGCATTTTTACTGGTAAGGAAAGACAAGCATATGCATTTAACCAGGAGCTGAATATTTGAACCAGGTACTTTGTTTACCATTATTACATTCTAACCCTTGATCTATACTTTCTTGGGCACTACAGAAAATTCAGAATTGAAATAAACTCCCACAATATATCCAATACAGTCTATTAACACTTTCAACTCAAATCTTGACTCAGACGTTACTGTTTTTTTTATCCAGGGTTTATAAATGACATCTGAAATGCAGTATACAGCTTTTGCACAGTTCTTTACTCTTCTAGACTTTTCTCATTCTGGATGGGCTCCTTGTTGCTCAGTAAAACTGTATGTAACATGTTTCTTTGGTTTCACAAAGGGGGGGTCATTATATGAATGAACCCTAAATCTCTCTCATCTGAGGAATAATGCACTTACTAATATTTATATTTTAGCAGGCAGTATTTTGATCTCATCACCTCCAAGCTTCAGGTATATCTCTTTGCATCTGTTGTTGAATATATATAACAAAGGGTGTCTAGTGCATTGTATTTTTCTACATCTATTCAGTTGCCCATGCCTCATGATAATCTAGCCTCTGATGTGATCCTGCTCATCTGTTCTCCATCAATGAAGAGAGGCATGCTCAGTCGTGAATCAGCCACAAGGTGTACTTCCATTTTCTGGCCATAGCTCTACCCCAGAGGCTGATGTGCAGGCCTGCTATGCCTTGCTTTAGTAGTATGCACATTAAAACAAATGCCCTTTGAAGTCTGCTATGTCAATGTGACGTGGCAGAACCAACCACATGTCCCTAGCTCATAAAATGTCCAATACGTGATAATACCATGGCTGACTGTACCAGCAGTCCTCTCCCAGGATGGACAAGCCAGTGTTTGCTTTTCACTTTTATGCTCCCTTTTGGCTCTTCAAGTGACTGAGTTACCAGCTAATCGTGGGTCTTCTGGGTTACTGTTAAGGCTTTATCCCTCTTTGCCACAGAGATGGTGGCATTTGGTACTTTGCTGTGAGTTGTAATACAAAAGTTAAGGCGTTGAGCTGCTATTTACTTTTTTATTGTCCTCAGTTCTCTCATTCTTCTAGAAGGCTCTGGGACTATGAGCAAGTCACATAACTACAATATTCCAAGGTTACCTATGAAAAACAGCATTAACTACTAATGGGCTTATAAGGTTATTAAATAAATAAATACATAAATAAAATAAACATTTTTGCTTGGACAAGTGCGTGCTATATTTAAGGATAATCAAATTCAGTTCCAAACATATGCAGCTTAGAAAAATGATATCCAAAAGCATGCTCCACACTCTCTTCAATGGAAAAACAAACCTGTTCACGTTTGTGGTCAAAGTGAAACTAGGGACACTACCTAGGCAAGAGGCATTGCTATATCAAAAATATTTAGTGGTTCAAAAGTTGCAGCTAGTAAAGTTTTCAAAAAAGGCCAGGTATTTCCTGTGGAGTGTGTTCATTTTGAGTGGTGAGAGTATTTGCAAAAGGTTTGTAATGGGTGCCTCTACAATCTCTGATCATGGTGTAATTATCATTTCAGCAGTTTTGCCTCTTCTTTATTTTTCAGATGGTAAGCAAATGATCCATGCTGACACTTAAATGAGCATAAATAAATAAAGATAAGGCTGAAACTTTGCAGGCACACCTTTCAGTCTCGTAACACAAGAAATCTGGACATGCCAGAGATAATGTGGGGGCAAAGGCCCCAAAATAGGGACAGATGTTAAATATTGCACTTAGAAAGTTGTCAGAATAAAATATTAAAATTTAGCTTGCATTTTCTAAAGATATGAAGACTAAAACTCAAATTTCTGTCATTTAGTGATTACAGTCCTCATTTATTTGCCATAATGCCATACTTTTTAGGAGGAACATACAAAAATTTATAGCAAAAAATATAGGCATTCTGCAAAAAATCTGGACAGTTGAGAGTTATGATCCCCCACTGAACACTCACTTTAATACCTAAGCTGCATAACTTATACTTAAAATGAATGCAACATGTTTGCAATTAGACTGCCACAATGACTGTCATAATCTGAGTTCCTGCACTACTGCTACAAGATGAAAATTAATATCAATATTCAACAATTTGGATATAAAGGCTAGAATTTACAAAGATATGTATCTACAGCATTTCTCCCTGAACCTCTGCTGAAAACTGGCTTCGTTCTAAGTTGGACTTTCCCAGTGAACAACTGTTAAATAAATAAAAAAATTTAAAAAAATTCAACATGCTACTGTATGCAACATTTTGCTTTCTATAAGTCTGTACACAAGCATGCAGACATATGCTTGAACAAGACTTAAGGTTCACAGAATTTTCCAGAGTGCTGAACCAAACTCTGAAACAGCTGTGCAGTTGCTATCTTTAATCCATACTTTTCTTATTTTGTCACAGGCATAGGCAAGCCTTTCTTATGGTGCACAGAGTAGCACTGTTTCAAATAATACTTTATAGAATCCTACCACGCTCTCTGAGACATACTAGTTCTCAAGCCTGTCTCAAATCATCCTGTGCCCCATTCTCCTCATTCTATTTTTCCTTTTAAACACTGTTCTCCCCACTTGACTCATAGGTTCACAGGTTCATAGGATGATACTAGGCTATTGGCCTAGAGGTCCTTATAAAGCCTAGCCAAGAATTTTGCCCATGTTCCCACAAAGTCAACACCTGTTTCCCTTGTCCAGATGGGACACAGGTGGGATCTCAGGGATGTATTTTCTGTCTCCCATCCAGTCATCCTGGTTCCTCTTAAAGAAGGCTAGAGAGGTACCCTGCTCAACATGGAGAGGGAGTCTATTCCACAGACGGGGGAGTCTCTGGGACACAAATCTATTCTGCCAACAAGTTCTGTTAATGTCACAGACCAAGTTGAGACCTTGCATGCGGGTTGCCTGAGTGGATTTTGACTTATGGACATATCAACTCCATCAAGGCTGGGTCTGAAATGGCCTTGTATGCCAGACACAGGTCACATCTGAGCAGTTTGTATGAGACTGAGTAGAGGGACAGGGCTTTTAGCCTATGTGTATAGGACAGGTATTTGAGACCCTGGATTTTCCTGATCAGGAACCTCTGTGGTCTCTCCAGTTGCTGCATGTGCTTGGCAAGGTACATGCCGAAGGGGGCATTGTATTCGATAATGGGTCGATGGAGTACAGGGATGTTATGACCTCCTTGTCCATGGATGAAATACCCTTAATTATGAGGTGGGCCATGTAGAAAGCCTTCCATACAACAGAGGCAACGTGGTGGTCAAAAGTCAGGTTGCTATCAACCTGGGTGCCCAAGTCCCTCACAACTGCTTGTGTGCTTCATCATCATCATTCATCATCAGCCTCCTTTTTCACATTTTTTCTACATGGGGTCAGGGTATCATGTTAACTGTCGCCAACTATCTTGATTCAGTGCTACACTCTTGCCTTTTTCAACACTCATGTTTGATTGTTGCAGATCTTCTTTCACACAATCCAGCCACCTCTTTGCTGGATGTTATCTCTTCCTCTTACCTTCTTCCTGTCTGTTCAAAATCTTCCTCACTAGATTGTCTTCTGCTTTTCTACACGTGCCCAAACAACAGTAATTTGTTCTCTTTGATCTTTTCTGCAATTGGAGCTACTTTGGCTTCTGCTCTTATGTCTTTATTTTTCCATCTGTCCCACAGTGTGCCTCCTACCACCTTCCTCAGGCACTTCATTTCCATCACCTCTAGCTTCTTGAACTGTTCTCCCTTTACTGCCCAGGTTTCTGTACCACAGACTAGTACTGGCTGCACCACTGTCTTATACACCTTACTTTTCAGCTTCTTTGGCGTTCTTATGTTACAGACTACACCTGATACTCTATGCCAGTTGGTTGCAGCCCCTCTGATTCTAGTTTTGACCTCTTCATTCAGACTACCCTTCTCCTCAACCACCCCTCCCAGATACTTGAAGCTGTTTACCTGTTCCACTATCTTCCCTTCTATCTCTATTCTCAGCTTCTTCTCATTTCCCCAATTTGCTGCCATTACCACTATCTTATCTGTGCGTAGTTTCATCTGATGTGCCTTCAGATTTGCATTCCATTCTCCTCTCCTTTGCCGAAGTTTTAGCTTAGAGTCTGCCTGAACTGTCACATCGTCTGCATACAGCAGCTTTGTTGATCTATCCCTTCCAACTTGTTTGCTAATGTAGTCCATCATGAGTATGAACAGCAGTGGGCTCAGGGATGAACCCTGGTGTACACCCACTCCCACTGGGAACCCCTCTGTGAGGCTGAACACTGTTCGTACTTGAGTCACTGGGTCCTTGTACATAGCCTGCACTAATTCTACCAATGATTCTGGGACTTCAAACCACCACAGTACTGCCCAGATCAGCTTTCTTGGGAACTTGTCATATGCTTTCTCCAAGTCTAGGAATGCCCAGTTTGACTCTTTCCTCATCTCTAGCTTCTTCTCAAGTATCTGTCTCAATGCAAACATCGGATCAGTTGCATCCTGATCTGAATCCGAACTGCTCATCTCCCATCTTACATTCTACTACTCTGCATATCTGTTTATCAGTCACCCTCTCCAGAACTTTCATGCAGTGTAGTAGGTGTTTAATGCCTCTGTACTGCCCACATTTGTGGATGTCCCCTTTGCTTTTGTACACTGGCAGAAGTATGCTTATTCTCCAGTCATCTGGGATATGCCTTTCTCTCCATACTGCTATTAGTACCCTCAGGAGGCATTTCTCCCCTCTCTCACCCAGCATCTTTATCATATCTGCTGTGACCTCATCTGAGCCTGCTGCTTTCCCTGACTTCATCTTCCTTAGTGCTGTTCTTAATTCTTCTAATGTGAGCTCCTCTTCTTCTCACATCGTACACTGTTTCTGGGGCAGTACAGCTTCTGTGGGTTTTTTCATTCAGAAGCTGCTGGAAATACACCTTCTATCTGCCTTTGATGTCATGTGGACTGGTGAGAAGGTTGTTGATGGCATCCCTTATGAAGGGTGTCTGACTATCTTCTTTATCTTTCTGTCTTTGTCTTGCAACCTGATATAGTTTCTTTGTGCCCCTTACTGAGCCACTTTCCAGAAGTTGGTAGAGAGCCTCCGATGCCCTATTCTTTGCTATTGCAACTTCTTTCTTAGCTTCTTTGTTAGCCAACTAGTAGTCCTTCCTAGCCTGGTCAGTCTTTTATATCTCCCACTTCTTCCTGCACTCTTTCTTTCTTTTGATGATTTCCTGGACATTCCACCACCAGCTTTCCTTATTTCCATACATGGCTCGGCCACATATATTTTCTGTAGTCCTAACACATACTGTTTTTAGGTGCTGCCATTCTTGTTCAACTGCACCTATTTCCTCCTCTTCTTGGGGTGCTAGAGCCCTGAGTAATTCCTTGAACTGCTGCACTTTCCCTCCAGTCAACTTCCAGGTCTTCAGCCTGGTCTCCGTTGACCTTAGAGCCTTCTCTGACTACTGCTTACAGCTGATTGTGGCAACTAGTGGTTTAGGCTCTGGGCCGACTGTTTCACTGGGGGTGACTCTGCAATCATGGATTCTACCCTACTGCCTTTTCCTTACTTGGAGGAAGTCTACTTTAGTTGCATGCTGGCTATTCTTGTATGTGGTCTTGTGACTGTCTCTCTTTCTGAACCATGTGTTGGCTACTATCAAGCCATTTGCCAGTTAGATGTCTAGAATGTCTTCTCCTTCTTTATTCCTGTTGCACCACCCATGTGGACCCAGGCAGTCCTCATATCCTGTTCTGTCTGTCCTGATATGTGCATTGAAGTCACCCATTATCAACACCAATTCATGTTGTCCTACTTTATCTAGTAGGTCCTGCAATTGCTGCCTGAATGCACTCTTTTCCTCACTATCACAACCCTGTTGTGGGGCATAGGTTGAGATTATGAATACTGCCCTATCATTACACTGGAGTCTGATTGCAATGAGTCTATCATTAATTCTGATGATATCCCTCACTGCATTCTAAAGCCTCTTTTTTCACCACAGTTCCTATACTATTTCTAGCCCCCCCCCCCCACACACACACACACCTGAGTAGTAGAGTCTGGACCCCAAACCGAGTGGCTTTTCTGCACTGCCCTTCCATCTTATCTCTTGGATACTTGGGATGTCCAGCATCCTCTGTATCATCATGCCATCCACTTCCAAGCTGCATCCTGTCAGTGAACTTACATTAAGTGTAGCAATTCCCAGTTCATGTTTGGCAGGTTGGTTGGTTTTACGTCCAGCTTTCGCTCAAGAGAGCTATCCCAGGTAACCCAGATTGGGCAACTAGACACTGGCCATCAAGTAGCTTATTGACCCAGGGCTGCTGGGCTTTATGGCAGGCACACACTGGCCAATAGGAGCACATATACCCCTCCCACAGTTAGCAAAGGTCCATGGCGTGAGTCAGAGTAGGCCAGGTCCTTAACCCACTTATCACTGGTAACTACTTGGTGACATTAGTCAATATGACCAAATCCCCTAGACCCATATTTGCACACCATTGAATGGCTAGCCCTGCCATGGCTCACAGTCTGTGATTTGTGTTCTCCTATCTTGAGGATACTGTGCACCACAGTAGATGCCCAAAGCGATTGGTCTGTACAACTTTTCCCCCTATAGGGCACCACGTAGAGTCTGTGCTGCTGCCCACAGTTCCATTCATTGGTGAGTTTGAGATGGAAACACTCAGCATGTTTTTGGACATGGGAGAAACCCCACAGAGACATAGGGAGAACATGCAAACTCCAAACAGGTATTGGTCAGAGGTCAGAATTGAACCTTGTACCTTGTGCATGGAAGGTGAAGACCTTAACAATTAAGCCATCTGGTCTTGCTTGCATGCTTAGTACATTGTTATTAATGTTAAAATTAGTGGGGCTGTCATTTTACCCAAAGGGGAAAATGGTGCATTTCTTGGCATTCAGTTTGAGGCTATGCTCCTGGCACCAGCCATTAGTTTGGGTAAGGCCCTCTTGGAGGATGTTCTCATCACTAGGGGAATTTAAGACCCCTCCTAGCTTGCAGTCATCTGCAGACTTGGTCAGCCACAGACCACTGGTTTTGGCTTGCGCCTCAGAAAAGCATATCCCAAACAGTAGAGGCATGAAGACCAATCCTTGGGGTACACCGCTCATTACAGGTTTACTACTAGAGGTGGCTTCCCTTATTTTGACTGAGTGGGTTCTATCAGTGAGCCAGTTAGCTACCCATCTGGTAACATATGGGTTGATGCTTATCTGGGAGAGTTTATCTATTATGCCCTAGTGGGGAATAGTGTTGAAGGCTTTGGCTAGGTCAAGGTAGGTGGTGTGCACTGTCTTCCCCTCGTCCATGGCTTTGGTGACTGTTTCAAAGAAGTTGACCAAGTTTAATAGGCATGATCTCCCATTGACAAAACCAGACAGTATGGGGTCAAGCATTTGGAGGTTGCCAATGTCCTTGTTTTACCTGTTCCACTATCTTCCCTTCTATCTCTATTCTCAGTTTCTTCTCATTTCCCCAATTTGCTGCTAATACCACCATCTTATCTGTGCGTAGTTTCATCTGATGTGCCTTCAGATTTGCATTCCATTCTCCTCTCCTTTGCCGAAGTTTTAGCTTAGAGTCTGCCTGTACTGCCACATCGTCTGCATACAGCAGCTTTGTTGATCTATCCCTTCCAACTTGTTTGCTAATGTAGTCCATCATGAGTATGAACAGCAGTGGGCTCAGGGATGAACCCTGGTGTACACCCACTCCCACTGGGAACCCCTCTGTGAGGCTGAACACTGTTCGTACTTGAGTCACTGGGTCCTTGTACATAGCCTGCACTAATTCTACCAATGATTCTGGGACTTCAAACCACCACAGTACTGCCCAGATCAGCTTTCTTGGGAACTTGTCATATGCTTTCTCCAAGTCTAGGAATGCCCAGTTTGACTCTTTCCTCATCTCTAGCTTCTTCTCAAGTATCTGTCTCAATGCAAACATCGGATCAATTGCATCCTGATCTGAATCCGAACTGCTCATCTCCCATCTTACATTCTACTACTCTGCATATCTGTTTATCAGTCACCCTCTCCAGAACTTTCATGCAGTGTAGTAGGTGTTTGATGCCTCTGTACTGCCCACATTTGTGGATGTCCCCTTTGCTTTTGTACACTGGCAGAAGTATGCTTATTCTCCAGTCATCTGGGATACGCCTCACTCTCCACACTGCTATTAGTACCCTCAGGAGCCATTTCTCCCCTCTCTCACCCAGCACCTTTATCATATCTGCTGTGACCTCATCTGAGCTGCTGCTTTCCCTGACTTCATCTTCCTTAGTGCTGTTCTTACTTCTTCTAATGTGAGCTCCTCTTCTTCTCACATCATACACTGTTTCTGGGGCAGTACAGCTTCTGTGGGTTTTCTTCATTCAGAAGCTGCTGGAAATACACCTTCTATCTGCCTTTGATGTCATGTGGACTGGTGAGAAGGTTGTTGATGGCATCCCTTATGAAGGGTGTCTGACTATCTTCTTTATCTTTCTGTCTTTGTCTTGCAACCTGATATAGTTTCTTTGTGCCCCTTACTGAGTCACTTTCCAGAAGTTGGTAGAGAGCCTCCGATGCCCTATTCTTTGCTATTGCAACTTCTTTCTTAGCTTCTTTGTTAGCCAACTAGTAGTCCTTCCTAGCCTGGTCAGTCTTTTATATCTCCCACTTCTTCCTGCACTCCTTCTTTCTTTTGATGATTTCCTGGACATTCCACCACCAGCTTTCCTTATTTCCATACATGGCTCGGCCACATATCTTTTCTGTAGTCCTAACACATGCTGTTTTTAGGTGCTGCCACTCTTCTTCAACTCCACCTATTTCCTCCTCTTCTTGGGGTACTAGACCCCTGAGTAATTCCTTGAACTGCTGCACTTTCCCTCCAGTCAACTTCCAGGTCTTCAGCCTGGTCTCTGTTGACCTTAGAGCCTTCTCTGACTACTGCTTGCAGCTGATTGTGGCAACTAGTGGTTTATGCTCTGGGCCGACTGTTTCACTGGGGATGACTTTGCAATCATGGATTCTACCCCATTGCCTTTTCCTTACTTGGAGGAAGTCTACCTTAGTTGCATGCTGGCTACTCTTGTATGTGGTCTTGTGACTGTCTCTCTTTCTGAACCATGTGTTGGCTACTATCAAACCATTTGCCAGTTAGATGTCTAGAATGGATTCTCCTTCTTTATTCCTGTTGCACCACCCATGTGGACCCAGGCAGTCCTCATATCCTGTTCTGTCTGTCCTGATATGTGCATTGAAGTCACCCATTATCAACACCAATTCATGTTGTCCTACTTTATCTAGTAGGTCCTGCAATTGCTGTCTGAATGCACTCTTTTCCTCACTATCACAACCCTGTTGTGGGGCATAGGTTGAGATTATGAATACTGCCCTATCATTACACTGGAGTCTGATTGCAATGAGTCTATCATTAATTCTGATGATATCCCTCACTGCATTCTAAAGCCTGTAATTGCCACACCAGACTTTGTATCACCAGAATATAATCTTCTGATATTGTTTTCGGTACTTACGTATTATCGCAACCAGATTTTCATGACAACAGTGGTTGCTACTGGATTAGTGAATGTGCAAGTTAATGTGCTTGAAATAGAAAACGGTGTGTTTTCTTTAACAAAATAGGTTGTTTTCCGGAGTGCTACCAACACAAAACACAAAACATACTGTTGTTGTTTCTTCGTGCTCTTTACTGGCGGCAGCATGTCACTGCATTGCAAGGCCGCCCACTGAATGTTCTTTGTCAGACAAAGCTGTGAAATAACTGCCATTCTACGTACATTCCTTCCAGTTTGGCTTCAATTGTCAGGGCTGCTGTAGCATCCTTTACCGCCATAGCTGAATGCAAGAATTGGTTAAGGCATTCAGTAGCAGCTTGCCAGTAACAGCAGGTATTCAGGCTTCTGAGGAATGCGGTTATTTATTTACATGTGCATTTTTTAAGCGTAGTGGAAAGTTGTCGGATCAGAGATATATGCATCTTTTTTGAATTTGGCACCCTCGCTGCAATGTTTTGGCCCTTTTTTCCCCCAATTCCAACTTATATGACATGACTGAACTGATTTTATTTGGAAATCAAACACAATGCCTCTTAGCACTTGGATCCCGATCATGACAAATGTTCATTAATGTTGATAAAATGTAATACAGAGTGTTTTCTTTTAACAATACACCTTATTTTCTGGACTGCTATCAGTACAACGTGCAAGACATGCTGTTGTTCTTTCTACTGGCACCCGTGTCGCTTCCTGCAAGTCTGCCCGTTGAACGATGTGCCAGTAAACACCATTAAGAAAGAACAACAGCATGTCTTGCACATTGTATCGATAGCAGTCCAGAAAATAAGGTGTACTGTTAAAAGAAAACACACTATATTACATTTTAACAACATTAATGAACATTTGTCATGATCGGGAAGCAAGTGCTATTACAGCGAAAATCTGGTTGCGATAATACGTAAGTACCTTGTTTTCTATGGTCAGTGATATAAATACTAGAAGAAACAATCAACTCTGTGAGATTCTACCTTATATTTTTCCTTGATCGATGGCATCTAGCAATCACTCTCTCCTTCTCATTAGGCAGCCTGTAATTTCAGCATTTCAGAGTCCCACTTCTATACCCTTATAATTTTCTAGCAGACTCTTTTGATGTAATACCAAAGGCACTGCCAAAGTCTACATACACTGCACCCACAGGATTCCTTGGCCTCCTAAGTGCTAATTCACTTGTAGAACTGAATCAAGCTGACAGGGTGTCTCCAAGTCAGCATTTTACACATGGCCAGCAAAGGCTATCAGGGTGTGGCAACTTTCTAGAATGTGTGTTTATTGTGATGGCACTGAAAAAATGTCAAGACTGTGATCTTTCCCAATTACTTGTAGTGTATAAAAAATAAAATAAATTTGTGCATGTGCATCTTTGCCACCATTTTCTGTGCCATCATATAACTATATATACAAAATGTTATATAGCTGTACTTGACATTGTCTCAGATGAAGAATGGCCCACTTGTGAGGCAGTGGGATTTTTCTAAATTTTCCATTAATTACTAATGGAAAAGGTTAAAAAAATGAAAACAGCTCAAATGTGATAAGAGCTACAGTTTTGAATAAGTAATGAAAATGTTTACTACACAGACCAAGCACTGAATTTTTTCATTATGTATTTTCAGCAATGCAACAAGTGGAAAATGTTCAGTCTTTTGGAAAACTTATTGTATTATGTTACATTTGATTAATGGCACAGGCAAACAATAATGTTATCTGATTTAACATTTAGGCCCATTTAATAGTCTATTTCCCTTCCATTATTCCCTTTCACCATATATTTTTTCCACCTTGTTACATGCTCTGTTCAATACCTCTGCAGATTCCTTCTCCATCACCAAGTCTGGTAGTCCATTCCACAGGTTCACAACTCTTTCTGTGAAGAAGTGCTGTCACAGATCACCAGAGCTGCTAGTCCCTAAAGTCTGCTGCCTTTGTGAGTTCTTGTCACTCCATTGGCCTTTCTGCTCAGGATGACCCCTTCATATCTCCTTGACATGACCTTGTGCACTTCTGGTTCCACTATGACAATCAACAAGTCTTCTAGTATGCAAAAGAACAAGAATGTGGTGTAGATAACTGGTTCAACCAGCAACTGAACAAAAGTAAACCAAAAACAAAAGAGGATGAACCAAACCACAGCAGGCAGCAGATAAAAAAGAATTCCGTTTAATGGTAAGCGCTTTCGCAGCACATCAAGCTACTTCATCAGACACACCAGAAATGCAACGCCTTACATTTAAACTAAAAACAACCAATAAAATAATTTGTTCAATTACATGGAGTAATAAGTGCAGTCCTTGTTTAAAGACATATACAAAAGCATATCTATAATCAGTTTTAAAATGATCTTCTAGGCAGTAAACATTCAGCAACATAAACATATTACATATAAATGTGAACAATTTCAAAAGTAATAGAACAGTAATAAAAACAGTAGTCATTTGGGCAGTCCCCTAGCCTGTAAAACTGGCTTTATAGAAACTTTATCATTAATGTCTCTGCCCATGCTAGCTCTCATCCTTATAATCCATTCTAACTCCGCTGTCTCTGTTTTATTTCCGATGTGTCCCCCTCTTTGATTCTTGGGGATTATTTCCATCACCATGAACTTGAATGTGTGCGTATGATCATGTATAGCTACATTTTTGGCTAAGGCATTAGATTCAGCACCCCTGGATATATCATACAGATGTTCTGTCATGCATTCCTTTAACACACAATTTGTTTTGCCTGTGTAGAATGAATAGCATCTACTATAGTAAGCCAGATAGACAAGGTCAGTTGTATTGCAGTCCGCTGTTAACTTAAATTCCCATACTTTACCAGAGTCTGGGTGAGTAAACTTACTACTGGTGTCTAAATATTCACAGTAATTTCATTTTTTACATGGGAAAGTACCGCTCCTGCCACTATTGGTCCTGTTTATAAAAGCATCCCCCGGCCCACATAGTAGCTTTTTCAAAGATTTCTTATTTTTGTATATATAGCTAGCTCTATCTCCTACTATATCCCTCACTTTATCATCTCTACATAATGGGTCTATATTAAAAGACTGAAGAGATGTTTCAGTGAACACTTCTTGGTTGACACATAATGAGCAAACACACTAAAGCATGAATGCTCAAAACAGCAATTTCTTTCCCTGGGAAAGAAATCATTTGGCCATCCCCATGTGTTCGCCCCTTTCCTTACTGTAGTGCAATCTCAGAGTTGGTATGTTTAGTTAGGGGGGCACAGCCCCCCACGTTGTTATGTTTTAAAGTGTGTGTGTGTGTATATGTGTGTTTGTGATAGCAGTTTCTTTCCCAGGGAAAGAAACCGCTGTTTTGAGTATTCATGATTTAGTGCATTCACTCATTACATGTCGACTAAGAGGTGTTCACTGAAACACCTCTTCAGTCTTTTAATATTGACCCCCTACATACTATATCCCAGTATTTCACAAAAATATCCTGCAATAACCTTATATTATTGGAATAAGTGGTGGGTATATGGATACATTTCTTACCTTTATTTCCCTCACTATTATTGACAGTAATATCTGAGAAGTAGGGTCTACCCCTTTCCCCTCTATATTCGGGTATTTGGGAAAGTATACCTGTAACTTCCCTCTCATTATAACCTCTGTCTATGAACTTGTTATTAAGATTCTCAAGTTCATCCTTAAACATCTGATCATCTGCCACTAATCTTGAGGTTCTTAGGCCTTGGCCTTTGATAACATTCTTAAAAATGTGGCCTGGATGCATCATTGAACTAAAAACTTTTACACGTAATTTAATGCTCAAAATGCAGTTTGGGAATGAAAATAAAGGGGATGGTAACATCAGTGTGTTCCATAAAAGCCATCTTTGTACCCTCAAGTGAAGAGGTCAGCCTACTCTGCATTCCTTCAGCTATATCTAAGACAAACACATTGAAAACTACTGGGCCATGGACAGACCCATGCGGTTCTCCACTAGTTGATCTCCTTATTACTGACACCATCCCTCTCATTGCAACCTTAAACCATGCAGAAAATCAAGTCATTAGTCTTGCTGTTACCTCCAACCCTTCAGGCTTTCTTATCAGCTTTCAGTGTGGGAAAAAAATCAAAAGCCTTGATAAATGTTAGGTAGGCTATGCCTACCAGTACTCCCCTATCAAATGTAGTTGTAACCCACTCATAAAAGTTGATCAGTGTTGTCTGAGCATCTGTTTTGATCATGAGCCCATATTAGCTGTTGTCAAGGTAATTATTGTTCTGTATGGAAGCAGCCAGGCTTCTCCCAGGAGTCTCTCCATGGTCATCTCCTGCCACTATTGCCAGGATTGGAGGATCAAAGTTCAATGGAGTCTTCCTGCTCTTCTCTACTGCACAAAAGTATTACATTTACTGTCCTCCATTCCTCAGGCAAATAAGCCAGTTACCTTTACAAGGTCATGTAAGCTGCGGTGGTGCAGCGGTAGCATTGTTGCCTCACAGCAACAGGTTCTCCTGTTCGATTCTCGGCTGGAGTGCCTTCTGTGTGGAGCCTGCATGTCCTCCCCACGGTTGAGTGGCCTTCGAAAGACATGCGTGAATGGACATGCCTTCGCTGAAGGTTGGGCATTGGGCTGGCAACTCGGCACCATAAAAATCTACTGCTAATCATTAGCGGACCGAGAAAAGTCAAAAAGACAAACAACAACCTTTACAAGGTCATGTGGCCGATGGGTCATAGGTTCACAGATATGAATATCAAGCCAATGAGATAACCTCATGTCTGTAATTCTTACTATCAATAACACTATCTCATCATTTCTAAAAGGTACACAGAGATATGCATTGTTTAACTAGGAGTGGTAGCTTCATCCATAATTTAACTGGATACTGTATTACAACTCAAGTTCTATTTTTCTTTTTTTCTAGTAACATATTTCATGACATGGTATTAGCCTGAGTGGCTGCTTATTCTGTCACATGATTTCCAAAAGAAGCAGTCTGCAAGTGACTTCAAGACCAGACACAGATCACCATTTGGCAAGGTTGTAACCTGGATTTTTGGAATTGTACACAAACTGCCAGATTGTTAACCCATTTCACCTTAAAGAGTGTCATAACTGTCTTTTTATACAGTATGTATCCTAACTAAGGAACAGAAGCTGTGGTATGTGTATTATAATTATTACATTAGAAATGTTGAAATGGATAGCTAGGAATATAGGAAGCATATATAATTCTGGGCACAATTATTTTATTTGCAGGCTCGCTTGTACCTTTTCAATTTTTTAAATATATTTGAAGTTGGAACACATGCTGCTTTTGCAGCAGGCAAATTTTGCTCCTTTAAAAAATTGATTTGCATTCCATTGCTTACATGGTGTATGCTAAACCCCTGCAGTGTGGTGGGATGAAATCTTGACAGACCCATGTTAGATTAGTGTCAGGAAGTGATGGGATCATGTGGAGGAGGGTGGCAAGCACCTGCTGCTGGCTTGTCCATGCTGGGGAGGGAGCTGGTTCTGGCCTGCTGCTTCGGTGATACCTAGCAGGAGTACTAGGTGTTGCACCCAAGGAGAATGGGCCTGCTGATCACATGCTGCCTAAAGCCAAGGGAATGTTGGGTGTGGAGGCACACATCTGCTTCCTCACAGTAGGTGGAAGAGCACGTTTGGCTAACATCAAAGAGTAAAATAACACTAATTTCATGAAATTTAATCATACTCTGACTTAGGAATTGGGGTCCATTCCCATCAAAAGACTTGTTGTTCCAATTGTTGCATGTGTTTGGTCAGATACATACCAATTAGGGAATTATACTCTATGATGGATCTGATAAGGTATGATGACCTCTCTGGACCTAGATGCCAAGCCCTTGCTTATAAGTTGACCAACACAGAAGGATTTTCTTATTACCTTGGACACATGTTGGCTGAAGGCTAGGCTAATATCTACATGAGTTCACATATTCCTGGCTACTGAATAAACTTCTATGGATGTTTTATTGATGACACAGTTACCTAAGGGGCTATAATGCATTTATTGGTATTTAGTTTTAAGCCATGGTTTTGGCACCAAGCGTTTGTCTCTGTTAGACATTCCTGTAGGATTTTCTCATCTTCTGGGAATTTGGTGACTTCTCCCACTTTGCAATTATCTGCAAACTTGGTTTGCCAGATGCCTTTGACATTGGCTTTGACATCTGGGAAGTAGATGTCAAAGAGGAGTGGGTCTAGCACAGAGCTCTGGGGACTCCAGTGGTAATCATCCTCTTTGTGGAGGTAGTCTCACCAATTCTAACCTTCTGGGTCATATCAGTGAGCCAGCTAGCTATCTAGCATGTTGTAAAAGGGTATATATACCTAGTTCCATAAGTTTATTGACCATGCTCACTTGGGGTATTGTATCAAATGCTTTAGCCAGAGCTAGGTCAGCAGTATGCACTGTTTTCCCCTCATCCATTGCCTTAGTGACCTTTTCAAAGAAGTCCTCCAGATTCAGTAAGCATGACCTTACTTTGACAAAGCCAAACTGGGATGGATCCAGTGTCTGGAGGTCTCCTATGTCCTTGTTGATAATTTCCATATTAATTCTTTACATGGCTTTGCAAATAAGACTAGTCAGACTAATGGGTCTGTAGTTTCCAGGATCTGTTGAAGGTCCTCCTTTATGAAGTGGAATGGCTATTGCTGTCCTTCATTCTCATTGCACAAAGCCTGTTTTAAGACTATAGTTCAATAATGACTCCAAGGTTCCTGATAAGTCATATTTTAGACTGTTCAGGAGGCATCCTGTAATGTTATCAGGTCCCATTCAGCTGTGTTCTTGGCTTTGGTGAGTGCAGCCACTACAGGCTCCCTAGTTACAGTTGGAGGGATTATGATTAAGGGTGAAGTTGGAACTGAATTTGTCCACTAACAGGTTTGTTATATTGCCAGGGTGAGTGAATGTGGCACCATTACCCACACGTTCAGCATACTGCTGTGTGCTGCCCTTGATGTTTCTGACATAGTTTACCTGAGCTTAACCTCAGAGTTGCCTTTGTCTAACCTAATTAGCCCTCTTAGTTGTCTATTTAGTTTGGTGAGAGTTTTTATTGTTATGGGAATTACTCTTCCTGATTTTGCCATGATTTTTTTCCTTTTGTTATATATCCTGTTTAATTGGGGATGCCACTAGGGCAGTTTGTTTCTATGGCTATTCTTGGACTTACTTCTACTAAGTACAGCAGCTTCTATGCAGCCATTGACATGGTTGTACAAAGTTTCTAATAGCAATTCAGCATACGCTGTTGTGTTCTCTGGGTTTGGAAGGGCATTGAATTTTGAAAACCATCACTTATAAAAGGTAATTTGCCTTGGAATAGTTCCTGACCGTTAATGGTTTTAATGACATTATGGCTTTGATTTTGATTTCAAAGGAGACAGGTGGTTTAGATTCTTTTTAGGACTTTGGGGAGTAGGTAGGGGTTGGTAGATTAATAAATTCTTTATAAGAAGTTATCTTCTGTGATGGTTATTTGTGAAAAGGAGACTATGTTATTTCCATATTGGTTAGTATGTTTAAAAACTGACTGGCTTGAAACCAAACATTTTTGGGTTGGTTGAAGGAGGGTATCTGATTTTTCTGAAGATATATGGGTTAAGTATTTTAATCTTTTTCCCCATTTAATCAGATTATGCAGAAGAATTCATCTTTCCTTGGATTCACTGGAGACTGTAGATTTATCATAGGGCTAGGCTTCATATCTCTCCATTAATCTGGGCCTTTAGTTCTTAGACAAATGTGTATTTTGAGATACTTTATTGTGATGGGTATTGAGAGGGTAGACATTCTCCTTCATGGTTAAGTAAGGCAGAAGTAAGGAGATCTGCTGCTTGATTAGTTCTTCATCAGATAGGATTGTTATCAAGAGAATAACGCTAAGATTCCAAAAAGAAACTTGAAAAGAGATTTTTTTAATCAAAACAGACTAGAGCTGTGCTAGAATGACAATCTACAAAAATTGTAATCAGACCTTAAATAGCCGATATTATAAAATCTCCTTCACTGATCATATAACTTCATTTTTTTATTCTTTATAAACAAGAAACGTTATTAAAAGTAGACAAAGTCAAATTATTATCCAGATATTATAAATGATTTATTCTTAACAATAAAAACCAGCTAAGCTGAAAAACTGAATCTAACAATAGCTACTAATTTAAACTTGAATAATGTGATATGCATAATTGCATAGTTTTTCAGTATTGAATATCCTCAGAAGAGATGTTCAAATAAACTTAATTTTAAAAAGCCCATTAAACTCTCTGACAAAAAAATAAATTATTGGAGAACTTTGATTGCTTTGCTTTGTTTTGTATTTTAGTTTTTGACTGGAGAGGTCAAGTCAAATTTTCCTGTAGTATATATACATATATATATATATATATATATATATATATATATATATATATATATATATATATATATAATATTTGGCTGAAGATACTATTAACAAAATATCAAATAACCTAATCACAAGTCAAATATTTGTTGTTGCTTTTACCTTACAGTAATGAGTATTGATTTAAGGATAGGTTTGGCAGCAAATATCATAACAACTATCATACCAGCAAGCTGTTGAAATAGCTAGATGACGAAGGAAAAACAAACGAGTATACAAAAATGTATATAAATTATACAACCAATCCAATTATGCCTGAAAATGAGCCTATAGTTGATCATATATGTAAGATACTCAGTATATAGAAGTGTATAATGTAATATAGCAATAACCCATGCCTGGGTCGCCCGAGGGACCAAACAAAGCCAACCGTGGGTAAATCCAGCATTACCCACACCCAGGCGTGGGTTATTGCTATTATACAATAACATTATTTAAGAAAATAAATAATTACTTTTCTTAAATAATGGCATTGTATAATGCCTCTTTACTGCCCTTCCGCAGCTGTCTGATATTCTGCGCCAGTTCTGATGTATCAGAACTGTGGGCAAAAGCAACGGAGAATGCAAGATCTCCGTTGCTTTTTTTTACTGTCTCCCTATGTTAAATGGGTTTAACATAGCGAGACAGCTTTAAAATAAGCAACGGATATCTCCGTTGCTTATTTTAAAGCTGTCTCGCTATGTTAAACCCATTTAATATAGCGAGACAGCTTTAAAAGCAACGGAGATCGCAAGATCTCCGTTGCTTTTTACACACTGTGTCGCTATGTTAAAGGAGTTTAACATAGCGAGACAGCTTTAAAAAAAACAACGGAGATCTCCGTTGCTTTTTTTAAACCTGTGTCGCTATGTTAAACTCTTTTAACATAGCGAGACAGTGTTTTATACTAACGGAAAAAGTCCGGGCGACTGGACCTTTTTCCGTTAGTATATTGAGGGATTTACAACGGGCACGCTGGTTGGGCTGGCCAATCAGCGTGCACGTTTTAGGGGAGGAATTGTATAATAACAAATAATCACATATCTATGTGGTGACAAGGATTAAGCTAAACGTAGAAACACATACTGTGTTAATACTTTCTGCATTTTCATGGCTGATTATAAAAAGTTTTCATGTATATCACTGGCAAGAAAGATACATGTTTTCATTCAAATCTGTGTCTAGTGAGAAGCTTGCATCCCAAGGTATGAATGGCTTTTCAGTACAGTTTCAGGGTAAAATGTAAATACTACATCTATATATTTGAGGTCCAAAAGGCATACAATTATTTGTCCGACAGTGGACTTGTCAGCTGGAAGATGGTTTAAGCTTTATTTTGAGCTTGTGTATGAAATCACAAAATGGCTGTCAAAAGGCCAACACTGGGAAAATGCTGCAGATTTCTAAATGTACCAAGTGCAAAATTACTAGCTATCAAAGCAGTATAACAAAACAGAAAGTTCATATCAATGCAAATGACTGACTGCTGCAAATTAGAAAATGCTTGCTCTGAAAATGTTATAACAATGGAGTGCATCAATACATGAACAAAATACAGGTAGAAATACATCCTCTCCACAATACCTTTCAAAATAAAATTTACAATAAGGGTTGAAAACCTTTACAAATCTCTTAACAGTTCCAAAAAATTCACATAACCCTGCATTCATAGAAGACTGCAAATATAATTTCTCAGTAACTGTAGTTATAGTTAAGTCATGTGGTTCATCTTGCAGAAATGGTAGTGCTATTTGAAACTAAAGCAAACCAAAGTTTATTTATGTACTAAAGCAGAAGCACAGGATGAGTCTAACAAAGCATATCCCACAAGACACGTGACACAATAAATAATGTCAAAGTAGTAAATGAATAGACAGCCTTGTCTTGTATAAAACAAAGACATTTTCAGATATCTCACTGATGGAACAGCATCAGAACCACTAGATCTAAGGTTTTAAATTTTGCTTGTGACATAAATAAGACATGTTGGTGATACAGATGTGTGTCTAAGAGGATCATGATGCTTTGGACTAGGCACCCCATCCATGTGAAGTAGACTCCATAACTAATCCTTTTTAACCACAGCCCTATCCAATGGATGGGAAATCAGAAATTCATCCTGGGACTGGCCTCAGTGTCTCTGATAAATAGAAGTAGACAGTAATCCCCAAACTAATGCACCTCCCCCCAAATAACCTCTAGAAACGTCCTAATGACATACTCCATCCTAACAAATGTGCATGATACATGGGGACACAATTAGGCTGGATTGCACGGTTAACTTTATAAAGGTCCTGGTGGTTATTAACCTAGTACATACCTATGACCCTATACTCTCCCAACATTGCCAAGGTAGCATGTTTAAACAGCCATGAGTGAAATTTATGCCCCAATCTTACTCCCTGTGCAGATCATACCTGTCAACTTCTTAGAGCAAGAAATCTGGACAAAGCCATAAATAAAAATGGGACAAAGGCCCAAAAATAAGGACAATTTTTAAATATTGCTCTTACAAATTTAGAAAATTGTTAGAATAACAGGTTTTGTATTAGCATACATTTTTGGAAGAGTATGAAGTTGAAACTCAAATGTCTGTCATTATTTTCTAACTTCAATCTTAAATGATTTGCCACTAGTTTACCAGAAAACCACAATTTTATGAAAGCCAGACCAAAAACATGAGGCAAAAATCTGGACAGTCTGCAACAATCTATACAATTGAGAAGTATGGTGTAGATGGACTTTCAACATTTCAGTGGACCACGATTGTTTTTTTTCAGTGAAATTAGTAGCACACTTCAGCTGCATGCTGGGTTCACATGGATTTCATTGACAGGTTGTTGGTAGTATGCTAAAACCTTTGCATATCCACTCATACAGTCAGCATGCTATGGAGCAATCCTCCTCTGATATTTCCACAGTCTTACGATGATGGAAATGATAACTCTCTTAGGGATGGTTGTCTTTACCCAGACATCTGATAGCTCAGCATAGCATGCCTGATTACCTCATTATTCATTCATAATGGAACCATGTGGATACTCATCCTTCTAAAGTTGTAGGAATCAGTTGGTGATGTCAGTAAGCTCTTTTGTTAAATTTCTTGATCAGCCCCTCTATCCCGATACATAAGGACAATAAATTTATTTATATTCAGTGCTAACTTCACTCTCACTGAATTGGTCATTAGCAATATTCTCACCTCACGAAACATCTTGCATACTCTTTTCATAATACTTTGTGATTTCTTTCTCTTATTTCTCACGATAGCTCTTTCTTTCTTCAAAACTTGGCATTTTTAAACATTCAATGCATTTTCTGACTTGGAAGAAAAAAGACCTGTGCATGCTGGTAACCATGCAGTTGGGCTGATTATTTTTTCTGCCTGATTATTTTATTTTCATTTTCAGGAGATGATGCCACAATGCAAAATGGGAAACGTGACATCTTGAAACATCACACTGCACTATTTGTATTGCAAACAGTCTGCTCCTGCTCTAGTCTTACAGTAACAACAGTACAGTTTTCTTTTTTGGAAAGACCAGACCACAGAAAGGCTGGCTAGGGCATATGGCACTGTGCAAAAAGAAATCATTTAGAACCCAAAAGAAATGTGTGTTATCAATGCAAAAATCAAAAACATTGTCAAATCAACTAAGCAAACAGAAAATGAACTAAACAGATTTTAAGAAATATTAAAAAGATAGACTTGTAAGACCTACTTATAAAGTAAATCATTAAACTTCATTATTTTCCTGTGGGTTCCTAGATATGCAAAATGTACTGTCTAGTGAATCACATGTATTTGTGATGTGCCCATTTTCTTGATCAGGAGCCAACACATTCATCTACTCTGGAAGACATGAAGAGCCCTTCAGAACCAGGTCAATCAAAGCAAATAGTTTGCAATTGTTTTTTTTATTAATCAAACATGCAGGTAGGTGTGTACATGAATGGGTGTGCCTTCTCTGAAGGTTGGGCATTGGGCTGGCAACTCGGCACCGTAAAAATCCACTGCCAATCATAAGCGGACCAGAGTTCTGCTGTGGTGACCCCTAACCGGGAAAAGCTGAAACACACTAGTTTTAGTTATTGCTCAAAACTATTATTATTTCTATCTCTAGGTGGTGATAAAACTTCTATTTTATTATTTTTATTCAAATTTGTTGCATTGTATTTTTTCCTCTTTTATTCATTCACACTTATCCACATTACCAATTTCATCAAGAGGCAATATTTATACCTTCTTCATTTAGACAAGCCAAGTTAACCTACAACCCCTCCCCCCAAAGTAATGCCATAGCCTGTCACCCTTGAAAAACTGTCAGCAATGCCTTTTCATGCAGACATGCTCATTAAAGGTGTGCGTGTGTGTGTGTGTGTTTGTGTGTGTGTGTGTCAGTGTCTTGAGAACAGAATATACCACAACAACATCTGACAGTAGGTCACAGGCCATACTCCCAGTGGGACCTCAGTGGTACATTTGTATTTATATTAGTTTAGTATAGATAGTTAAGACTACACACTGCTAATGCATTTCATCCTATAGACTTCAGTTCAATTTCCACAGTACTCATTTACAAATAATGTGACTGTGAACATTTTATTTATTTATTTTTATTCATTTGACATTTGTTAACCAGGTTAGTCTGACTGGGCAAGGAGCCCTTTTTCAGCAGAGACCTGAGGAGAAAAGCTCCAAACATAATAAAACATAATAAAACATGTACAAATATAAAGCTTAACCAATAATGGTAACAAGGAATTTATATGGAAAACAAACAGTAATCAGAGTTATTAACATAGTAATAAAAAAGTTGTTTACACACAGAGACTAAGACTGCAATTTACACATTGGCAAATAATAAATTAAAATATGCAAAGTAGATTATCTATATACATTTGACTGAGACAAAACAGGTTATTTGTAGCTATAGTCAGTTTGTGAATTTTTAGTTAGATAGAACATACTACATATTAGAAAATGTCCCAGGTCACAACAAAGAGCACTGGGACATGATATTGTTACCCCACCTTCCACACCGAGCAGCTGGTAAGGTGACAAGTGTCAAACAAAGCAATGCCACTGATGTTTTAGCAGTCTATCCTCAGTCTTCAGCCTGATAAGGTTATGGCTACTATCTTCAGCACATGGTAGCTCTCAATTTGTACTCCAGAATTACGGACAAATCCAGAAATAACCAGGGGGTACCAAGGACACTTAAAGAGACTGGTACCCTTAATCTAAGAAGCTGACAGAATAAGAGAAGGTGAATTAACATGCATTTCCTGAAGCAAACTAAGTCTGTAAGTCTACTTATTGTCATTTATTAAATGCAATCCACCACCTTTTCTTACAAAAATCACCAACCTTAGGAGGAATTATGAGCGCCAGAGCAAAATGTTAAGCCCCAGTCAGATGGAAACTTGTTATGTGAAATGTAATGGCTTGTTCAACCATTCTTAGAATTCAAATCGATCACTGTTGACTGCTACTGCCGCTGGGAACGGTATGACCTGTCTGTCTGCACAGTCAGACACAGGAAGAGATATGACCACAGCTCAGCTGCCGTGGCAACAGGACCACAGAGCACCATTTAGTTATCAAACCACAATGCAGCGAACCGTGTAACCTAAATTAGTTCACAGAATTCTTATCCTGCATTAGTTTCTTATCTCATAGACTTACTTGCCGGGGATGGCTTTCACATGAAACAAATATTTTAATTACAGTTATAAAAACTATATAAGGATGCTTGTACAAAAGAGTCCTACTGAGAATTTCCCTCAAATCGTGTAAAGTTGTGATATTGTAAGAGAAGGGCAGAGTTATCACTGAAGGGTAAGTTATGATCTCTACAGACACTTGTCTTTTTAAAGATAGGATTATGATTTATGAATATTAACTCGCTCAGGAAGAAAATGCATGCATTGTTTCAGCGTCTGTAACAATTTTTACTGTTTGTGGACATAGATTAAGAAAATAATGTATAGCACACTCTTCAGTAAATAAATATGAACAGCAGTAATAATAGATTTAATGGTAATGACTAATACATAGCTGGAGGGACAGGACAAAATGCTCACTAAATAAATGTATTTCAGGCTTCAGGTTATGATGGTGATTCTTTGGCATGGCTTGCTGTCAGAATATATTGTGGCACTGGAAAACCACTTGGAATGTTAGCATGCCAAATAGTTCTCTCCTTCCTTATGCATTAGTGCTGCATAGCCAGACGTCTGTACTGTGGGAATTTAAGGCTAAGCTAACATACTCTGCTATTTGGTACAATAGTCTTTAATCTCATATGATAGTTTTGTTGTGGCAGATACTGCAGCCATTTCTTTCTTAAGACAACATCCAATAAATCATTTTAAAAATGTCATTTGGGATATGACTGCTGTAATTTTGCATACAGCAAATCATTTATTTATTTGTTAATGCATGAATTTATGAGGGGATTATCAGAAATGACAGCAGCACCAGTATGTTTCCTGAGACTACAGGTACGGTTTTAAGATGCACTTGAATCATGCTACAGTTAGCCAGCCAGCAGCACTGTGCAGAGCTATACAATGTAACCACTGTAGAAATGCTTTTTTAAAGTTATTTTACAACAGTTCATCAGTCACTGGAATATCGTTTCTGCATTTCAGCATCCCACAATAGCCATTTAGTCTCTGGCTGCAATCAGAACTGTAAGAGACAATCTTTATGGCCTAAATTAAGTCATTTAATTTCATAGGTTCATAGGTTCATAGGTTCATACTAGGCTATCTGCCCTAGGGCATTTATAAGCCTAGCCAGAGTGTGTTTTGCTTTCGCCACCCATTTTAAATTTATTTTGCTATGCCCTTTTTCGATGTTAGTATACTGTGCCTCTGTCTAACAGTGACACAGAAGTGATACCCGGAGTAAACCTATAATCTCCCATCCACTCATCAAGATTCCACTTGAAGAGAGTCAATGAGGGACTCTGCCTAACCTGGACTGGGATTTTATTCCAGAGTGAAGGGAGCCTCTGGGTTATGAATCTGCCCTCCAGCATGTCCTATTTATTTCAGTGCTGAGGTTCAAGTCTCTCGAGCGCGTAGCTCGATGGGATTTGGATTTTCTGAGGTGCACCATGTCCATTAATTCCGGGTTGGACATGGCTTTATACTTCAGGCACAGATCGCATCTGAGCAGGCGGTATGCCACTGAGTAGAGCTGGAGTTTCTTTAACCGGGCAGCATATGGCATCTGTTTGAGCCCTTTGATCCTCTTGGTGAGGTACTTTTGGGGTCTTTCCAATTGCTGCAGGTGTCTGGTAAGGTACATCCCAAAATGGGCACTGTACTCAATTATGGGCCTGATGAGGGATGAGTAAAGAGGCACGATGACCTCTCCTGATCTAGATGTGAATCCCTTCATGATTAGGTGGGCTATATAAAATTTTCTAACCACTTTGGCCACGTGGTTGTCAAATGAGAGATTGCTATCAACTTGGGTCCCCAGGTCCCTAATTACTTCTTCTGTACTTAATGGATTACCACCTATGTAGTAATTTGTGGACACTTTGTTTTTGCCAAAGGGGATGACTTATTTTTCAAAGTTAGTTGGACTGAGAGTAACCTATTGTCTTCTGGTATCCTTTGTTACAATATATACATTTCAACAGTTACAATAATATACATATATATATATATATATATATATATATATATATATATATATATATATATATATATATATATATTGCTTCCACTGTCCATCAGGACACACTGTTGGTACATTTTTAACACAAGCAGCTTTATAAATACATTTTCAACACAAGCATCTGTACAAATCAGATTGATATGCAAATTACATGTAATTCTTACAAAATTCCAGCTAACTGTGCTGGCATATGTTACACATCCACTGCCCTACTTCTCCTGGCATAGCTGGCAATACCTTACATTGTCACACTGACATCGCCTAAGAAGGCCATGATGGGGGAGGCAAGTACCTTCATATAGTACTGTGAAGTATGTCTCCAATCATTCACTACAACATGGACTATGACAAGAGTCATAATGGTACTTGTTGAGAAACGTGAGTGCGTGCGTGATCTGACAGACCCTGGCACCTGACAGGCAGCTGACTGTAACCTTCTCCGTATCCAGCCTGATGAGGGGGACTCCTGTGTGTCTCAATATGGAGTTGTTTTTGAACAAGATATTGGTTTTGAGGTGTTTTGCCTGAGGGGCTTATTGGCTGAGACAGTGGTGTATGTATTATTATGTGTAGTAGATTCTGTTGGGTCTGCAGTGTGTGCAGTAGGTTTGTGCTTGTGAGGTCTCCGATCTTTAGTTAAGTTTCTAGCGAGTACCTCTGCATATGTAGGTTTATGTGTTGTGAGCTTATGTGCAAGAGGTCAGTTGTGTGTGCTGACATGTTTGATATCTGCTTTATTGTTATGTGTGAAAACTGATTCCAAATTCATAGTATAGATGCAGCTCTCACATGTTGTATTAGTTTGTTTTAGCAGTAACTGGTTGTCAGTATACATGAGACAATTGCTCTGTTGCATCTAAATGCCCATGTAAATCAGGCTGTCTGAAGAAATGGTGGGAAACTGTCCATCCATTATAGAAGGTATATACTGTAGTTACTAGTGGGGTGTGGGCTAGATGGATCAGGTTTTTGTGTAAGACTAACAAAATGTGTCTATACTATGGAGGGCCAGGGTTATAAAAATGTGTCAGTGTTTCACACTGCACAACTGAGTTGCTCACAGGGTAGCACTGCAAACTCTGTGCAGCTACAGTAAACTGAGTGCAAACATCCCAAAACACAATGCTGGAATTCAAGCAAAGTTAAACTATTTTTAAAAAGTAAACAAAGGGAAAGACCAACAGTGAGCTTTATTCCAGCAGTCCACAACTCAGATTGGTACTTGGCTACACAATTCTTCCACAAAGGTACGGGGGGTGGGGCTTCTTAATGTAAGAGGGCTGGTTTTAGTACTCCAGTGATACCAAACAGTGTAGATTCAGCAAACTTGAATTGAGCCAATGCTATAAAATACAGAAGTAGTAGAAATCCAAAGTGCAGAAAATCCCAATGACAACAGAGGGTCAAACAGTTTAAATAAAGCAGCAATTAAGTAGAATACTCAAAGAGTGTAGACAACATATCTTCCTAGTGTGAAATAAGCTGTCTGGAACCCAAGTGCATAAACCAGAACTAAGACACTTTCAGAATAACAGACACAATAAGACTTCAACCAGCAATTCCCATCTTAGAAGGGCGTAGGCTATCCTCCCTTGTGACAAGAGTCTACACCACAAATGTTCCTAATGTAAAATAACTGATTTGGAGGCCAAGTGCTTAAACCATAACAAAGAGACTTAGAGCAACAGCCACAATAAGCATTCAAACAGCAATTTCCAGCTCAGAAGGGCAGAGGCTACCCTCTCCTCCCACCAGAATATAGACTACAAACCTTCTTAATGTACGACAACCGTGCTGAAACCCAGGTGCTTAAACCAAAAGTAATAGGCTTAGAATAACAGTTACAATGCAATCTGATACCAGACAGATTACAGTGACATGTCTTTTAATCTACTCACATACATCATGTTATGGTTATTAGGCACTGTGTTATCTTGATGAGAAAGCCCTGTGGTCTGTCCAACTGCTGCATGTGTCTGGTGAGGTTATTGCAAAAGACAGCAGTATACTGTATTACTGCTCTGATGAGTTTAACTACATGCTGTCATACAATCCTGAGATCTGAATGTGATAGCATGTTTTATGATGTGCACCATATATATGTACTGGAACACATTAAAGAGAAAGGTTCTAAAGTAATGACACACACTGCAGTTCCTGACTTCACAACCCTTGGAAGAAAATACACTAGAAAGCACTGTTGTGCTGATGTTATCCACACTGTATCATTTGGGAAGACAAATATAACTGACAGGTACAATTATCAGTTCAACAACACAAATGCAGATATACTAGACATTAATGTAGCTATGCGCACTGTTCATCAGACACAAAGCTTTTGTATCCCTGAATCCATAAGAGAGAAAACAGGGATATGATACAGTTATCATCACTTGCACAGGATGCTGGGTGGGGTGGGGGGGGCAGAAGGCCTAGGTTGACAAAAACATTCGGTGAGCGAGTGTGAGGGAGAAAAGGAAGCAGGCAGGCTGTGTGTGTGTCTGCTGGGGTCCACCATGTGAAAGTGGTGTGTAAGAGTCTACATGAACACAGCCAAGCTCAGTGATAGCTCTACATCTTATGTTGGACAGGTGTGAGCCATGCATGGTAGTGATGGCACTTCATCGTTGTCACCACTAACCATGAGAACTGGGTCTGCCAGGAGTTTCACTGGAATCTCCATGCCCAAGGTCAGATGGAGTGCTGCTACCTGAGTGTGACCAATGTCTGCTGGATGTGGTCCCTTCATGGCAATGACCAGGATCATGACCCCATGGCCTGCCATGTCTGGGTGTGTACAGCACACTTCCCAGTGAACCAGTGGAAGTACTGCCACTATGGGAGTGTGACTGAGAATGGACACATTGGCTATCAGCAGATGTTGTGGCTGACCTACACCCATAAGGATGCTGTTCCCTCCCAGCAGATGTTCCATCACAGGCACTGCTCGTTCCATGACAGACACCCCTCAGTACATCACAGACACTGCTCGTTCCATGACAGACACCCCTCAGTACATCACAGACAGTCCAATTCCAATATGCCATTCATCCAATCCAGGGGATCGACGACAAGGTGGAGGCTGTCATGAATGTCAGATTGTGCCACTTCCACAACCCTGAGCATTTGTCTGGACCATCTTTCTGAACATGCCTGTGCTTCCATGATGGCCCTAAACATATGTTGTGTGACAAGGGAAGAGACACCTGCAGCAAGTGGAGGAGGGACCAGCAGGCCCCCTCCGAGAACCCCTTTCAACCCTTCTGTGTGGCACTTCAACAAACCTTTGGCTATGGCCAGACTCAACAGGCACTGAAGCCACAGTAGCCACACTTCCCTGCTCAATGTCACTGCCCTCCACCTGTCCTATATCTGTGGGCTCAGTAGACTGGGTAGGCATAGGCCTACTGGCTGTGTCTGGAGAAAAAGAAGGGGGTGGTTGGATGTCAACCTCTGTGTCAGATTCAACCTCTTCACCCCTCCCGACTGTGCCTCAGTTTCACTACCATCATCATCAGTGTCTGATAAGACACTGACATCAGGTGACACAGGGCCCACACTACCATTGTCATGATCACCTGTGGGAGAAACACAGACATACATTAATACCAGCACTACTATGGTGCAATATATGCTAAACAACTAACAGTGCTACCACTATTACAGACAGTACAGCAATATACATAACAGGCCTAAAATGACACATTATAGTTTTAGAAATTGATCTACAGTACTAAAATAACTTGATTTGGCTTACCATCTGCAGGAGGCCTACGTTGCTAGATTCCTGATGGTCCTGATATAAGTTAAGCAACAGGTAAAGCCAACACCATCACATTTAACAGTAAGAAAGGAAGTACTACATGTACTCTCTCAATCAACATGATGTGTTACTTTAACAGGGACATAGCTGACAATTCCAATCTAAGCTTATCACTATACTAATATTCAACTCCCCCCCCCATCAATGACATATTGTGGGCCACTCTGCTGTGAGTTGTACTGTTGCAGAAGATTCACCAGGAATTCCTCATTGGTGGTGAGAGCTGGTTCAGCAGCAGGTCCACCCCCAGTTACCCTCTGGTCTCGAACAACAGCAGCTGCATGCCTCCATACAAATGTGAGCATGTCAGTGGTCCTGTGGCACACCTGCTCATAAGTATGGCCTTGGCCACCCATGGCATTTATGTTAGCAATGATTTGTTGCCATATATTCAGCCTTTCAGGCATATTGGGACAACTCCTTCCAAGAAAAAAAATGCCATGTTAACAGAGCGTGTCCACTATGGTTGTGTGTTCTGTCTCTCTGAAGGAGTCTGTGCTTTAATGAAATGTTTGGTACTAAAACACAACACAATGATAATATACATAACTTTCACATGACTACAAAGTAACTGTTACCAGATAAAAAGTTAAGGTAGGCAGTCTGTAATACCCACTGGAAAAACATAACATATGACATATGTGAAATACTAACAAAAGGCAGGATGCAAAACAAGTAGAGCACCAAGGGTAACATATCCTTGTATGAGCCATAGCAGTAACTCAGCTGTGCCACACCCCAAAAGAACAGTCCATTGTAGTTTGTGACATAGCAGTCACTTCTGTAGCAATTACCCTCACCATCAGTTTTGCTAGCTACACATTTTCCTTTTTATAATGGAGTACATTATTAATGGATTGCATCTGTCTTAGCCTGTGTTTCAGAGATGCTAATTGCAGCATAAGCAGCTGAATTGCCTACTATCAACCAATCTGGTGGCGCTATTCAAGAAGTTATAAAGCAACCATGTAGACTCCATGCTGTTTTTTTCCTGTGGGTTTCAAAAGTAGTGGAGTACAAACACAGAAAGTCTACACAGAGAATGTTAGGAGCTGCTGCTGCTTAACTCCATTTGCATGTTCTATAGGCTTCAGGCAATGCTACTGCTGCTGCCAATAGGCCTAGGCCAAGACAGAGAAGAGTTTTCAGGCCACATTTAACTTATCACAACATACATAACATGGAAATTGTAGAGTGCTACAGGGTTGACAGGGGCCCAATACAGGAACTCTATAACTTCTGCCACCCTCAATTCAGAGCCACAGCCTTAACCTCCCATGTATTGGCTGTGTGATGCTTGCATCACAGTCAGCCCTGAACTAACACTGTGGTAACTGCTGCATTTACAAGGTGAGTCCTGAACATGTACTGTATTGTGTAATAATATTATGACATGTCCTTGTATTTCATCACTTGGTACAGTAAGCAAATACAAGGTGGGAGATTTGTACAGAAATTAATGTTGTATGTGACAGCAGAGAGTTATTTGACTTGGATGTGTCCATTAGCAAATAGTAGGCCTCAGGCCTCAAGATTCACACATTGATACCGCCCCAAAGTAATGATGATCACTGCATGCTCTCAGTTTAGCACCATACATTTGAAATGGGAAATCATAACAGAGAGAAGTTCAAAAGTATTGAGACAGATAGCATTTTCTGGCTTCACCACCCTTGCAAGATCAAACTGGCAGGATGCAAAACAAGGAGAGTAATAAGCGCAATATAGCCTTGTTTGTGCTTTAACAGTAGCTCAGCCTGGGTCCACCCCTTGAAAGAAAAATATACCCCTGAGTGGTCCATGACAGGAACCCTCCTTTGTTCCCCACTTCGAAAACAGCAGGTTATGGTTGTTTGTGGCCTCCAGTCTTCCATTAATTTGATGACAACTGCATATCATATTGCTCCCAATGAATAGCCTCACACATTTTAAGGTAAATGATATAGACTGGTTTATACACTGCATGTCTCTGAGCACTGGTCAGATAACTGATGAATGACCAAGAAACTCAGAAAGGTAGGACACAGCAAGGAATAATCATAACAGGTTGTGTGATGACTAAGTGCACTACATCCAAGTATATAAAATATAATACATTTACAAATAACAGGTCATGCATTGATATCAGTGTACATTTAGTTGCACTTGATTGTGTGAGGAATTGTGTCTTGTATTTGCTGCAAAGGTGTTTGTGGGGTAAAGATGGATAAGTATCCCCTCCTGTTTTGTGATGGTGAATTGCAGTGAGAATTGGGATCCAGACCTATGTAGTCATATCTCATGTGTGCTAAAAGTTTATACACTGTATGTTATAGATTGATTTTCCACATTTTAATAATTCTCCATCTTTTATACTTTTTCCTTTTTGTTTTCGGAGAGCCACAGTTTGCACAATGTGCCACTTAGCACAAACGGATTTGGCTATTCGGATTTTGTTATCTCATAGAGTGGCACTGCACAAACTGGAGGAATAGGCCACCCATAGGCACAAGACAAGATGACTGTACACTGCAAAGTCTAACAAGGTTTAATAGCTGAGTAAAACAAGCTTACAGTGATCAGTAGTCCAGTGCACACTCCGGTAACTGCCAAGCAATAAAAAGTTAAAAACGATCTGGCTGCACAGAATCTAAGTCACAAAGTGTAAAGCGCTTTTCGTTAGGAAACACTTCTCCTAACTTCTTCAAACAATGGTGCTCAGAAAGAAAAAACAAAGTTTAAGTACTATCCTAGTGACTAATACTTGGTAATACAATTAAGCCAATTAAGCACAGTCACATAATTTAAAGGTATAATCCTAAAATACTGAAGTCAGTTTGTTTTTGTTAAGTCATTAGGTAAAATGAATGCCTTAGTTTTATAAAAAAACAAAGTTCTGTTGTCTTGTAACAGAACATGTAGTAAATTAAATAGTATTAATTAAAATCATAGTTAGTTCACTTTACTTATAACTAATGTTCAGGGACCTGTGAAAGTAGTAATCTTTTCATAAAAAACTGTGTTGTGTAATGTTTCTTTTAACCTATAAAAGGTGGGTGCGTGTAACTTAGCAATTGTAACCTCCCTAGGGCTAATGAGCATCTATCATTTAACCATCCAACAAAAATAATGTATGTACAGCTACTATCTCTTAAGGCTCTTTAATTTTAGCATACATAAAATAGAAGTCATTTCATTCAAGCCCAGGACACTCCATTCCAGCTATCACGCTTCAGAATTTGGATTTACACGTAAATTATTTGACACTGTTAACATACACCTGGATTTGAACCAAGTACCATCTGAGCAAAAATATACATCTATCAGTGCATTTTCAGGTGGTGCTACAGACTCATTTGATTAGCAGGTGTACTTTAGAGACTGTATAGTAAATGGCAGACTTAACTCCTAGTGTATACTCCTGCTAGTTAACTGAATCTCTGGCTGCAGGAATTAATGTACTTAATACAGTGATAGGTTCCGTTTTGGGGTAAATAGTTTGTTTATTGATGCTGCAAGATACAAAACATCACACAACATTGTTCAATACTGCTGTACAATCCTAAATGAGTATTGCGCAATAATGCTAAATAAAACATTAAAGGGGATCACTCAATGCTGCTTCATAGAAATTGAATGAAGGAGATACAGCATTACTGATATGGGGAGCAAGCACAGGGAAGTACAAAGGGAAATCTTTCCTAAACTGTGTCAATTACTATTCAATGCATTAGATACATCTGCTAGGTAAATGGCTCCGTGGCAGCAGGTGTTAATGTATTGTTGTTGGAGGCAGATGGTACTGGGTTCAAATATGGGTGAAAGTAATAATTTTACAAGCATTTATTATACTTTAAATATATCTGCTTATATTACTGCCTTTTACTGTTGCTTTGCGTTGGTGTGCACCGCACACGATTGTGCAGTAATTCTTTACAGAAACGAAATGGAGAAGACAGGAAAGTGGTGAAATGTGGAGTAAGCAGGGGGATAGACAAAGTGAAAGCAAGGCAGGAATGTGCAGGAAGGATATAGGAAAGAACCATAGCTATCCATTTCTTCCAGAGTAAAACATATATTCACACATTTTTCAGAATTTGGACAGAAACGTCTTGAGAGAGGAGTAACCACAACACAATCTGTTGTACAGAGAACTGGAAAGAATCATGAGCATCATAAAGACATTTGTGAGAAATGGAGAACTATGTATTGGACCATTTTTTTGTGGGACAGGTGCCCTTTTTTGAGAAAGAGGAATGTCGGGGAAGGGCTGTTAGGAATGTCTGGGTGAAATAAGTTGGACAGGTGAGGAAGCAACTGCAGACAGACAATATAAACAAGACAAGAAATAGGGACAGTGCAGGACACATGAAGTGGATGAATACCTTGGATGGGGAGACGATATAATCTCAGTCCTATGCACATCAAGGAGGTTGACAGTGAGAATCTAGTCCTCACCCAATGGACTGTCATCACTGTCACCTAACTGCACTGATAGCTGCCTTGACCAATACCTGCACCTCCCATTGGTGCTCTGTACAAGGATGGAGAGCAGGCGCTCCATCCAGCATAGGCATGCACCAACAGTGTCACCCACAATCCTACACACCATCTTTGTCAGTTCATCATGAGAGATAAACTCACCGCCTCTGCCACCGCTCCCAGGGGGAGCCATATGCCTGTCCTCCAAGGCAGAACTACCTGAGGGTTCAGGTAGTGGAGGAGCAGCAGAGGGAGTGCTACCAAGTTTTGCACCAGACTTGCTGGGCAGCAGTGCTATAGCAGGTGGAATGTGGCAGGTGGATCCTGTGGGACAGTCCTACCCACTGTGCTGTGGGAAAAATATAAAAAAATAAACACACAAAAAAAAAAGAAAATAATAAACACAAAAATAAAAAAGAGAGAGAGAAGAGTTGGGTGAGAGAAAAAAGGGAGAACATTAGTAGCTTCATATGTGACATACATAGCATTGATACAATTATTTTACTCTATTCATTACCTTTACTTTTAACACTGCAAACTACTAACAAGTGTCTTCCTTCATTTTAAGACTACCCAGTTTATAACAGAGACTCACTATAGTACAGATCGTAGCCACCAATCCTTGATGTGTGCATATATTGCACATATTCTTGTTCCAATTATAGTGATTACAGTTTACAGAAGGTAATTTGTGTCATTGATATGGAGGTATGAAGTTACATTCCAATAATGATGAAAACCTAACAGTACTGTATATTTGGGAAGTGTGGTTTTTGAACCCACAACCAATGACTACGCTAAAATACTGCACTGTTCTTCTGTCCTACAGACTATTGCATGCATTATTTCCTTTTAAAGTTTAGAGATGCATGCTCATTGTTATTTGAGAATATGCTTTGTGCTACAGACTAAGGCATGCATAGTTTCTTTTACAGTTGGGGTATGCATGCTCAATTTGATGCAAGTCTATTAAACACCAGCTAAGCAGTCGTTTACTTTTAATGCTACAAAATTACTATACAAATTATTATTATTATTAAAATACTTTTACTTTTAATGCTACAAAATTACTATACAAATTATTATTATTATTAAAATACTATTTATACAGTAGTGTTCTAATGCATATGTACCACATGCTTCTCACATCCTTACTAGAAGCTTGGCATGGGACAGAACATTTGAGTCTCACTCCTCAGCAGCTGAGGAAAAAACAGAACAGAACACCATTATGAATACCACTCTTGAAAATATTCAACTTTTAACTCTTACAATTACTAACTGAAATTGATACTTACAAATCTGAGGGGTGTCCCCTGCCTGAAATTCCCTGATCCAAATGTCGAGGGTTTCCTGCTTCCTCTTCAAGAAGTCATCAAAATGATGTCTGCATTGCTCACCTGTGTGGGGGATACCTGTCACACTGGTTAAGGCCCTGAAAACACCATTCCAAGCTTCAGATGTATATTCTGAGCCTGAATAGTCCCGATGCAGGAACCTGGGCCCATGCTCCTTAACTAGAAGTCTAACAAAAATCTTGGACTCCTGGACACCCCAACACTGTGCCCAAAAGTGCACACCCTCTCCAGCAACTCCAGACATGCCTGACATAGTTCTAGCTCAATGTCTAATGAGTATTTCCTGCCAATTGCATTTTATATGTTGCTGTTTCCCGCCTACTGCAGGAAGGAAGCAGGTTCATGCTTACTGAGAGGGCACACATTTTGGATTTGAAAGATTTAAAAATGTTGCACATTGCTTACCATCACACAACCATAGTAGGTGAAGGTGTGGATTGGTGGGCACCATTTCTGCATGATAATAAGCCATGCACAACAGTGGCAAACAATGCTATTTCTAGCTTAAAAAAGTATACAGGCACTTGTGTAAATGGGATAGTCAAATGTACCATATATACAGTTCTCCTACATTTACAGTTATTACAACAATAATGAATAAATAATAAATTAAGAAAACACATGGACCACCACTCTGAAGAATTTAATCAGATAAAACAGAAGCAGAACAAGCACTTTCGGGTTTCTCCCTTCATCAGGTTCACATAAAACCATTAAAGTACAAATTAAGAAGTAATGTCAGCTCAAGCAAGAACTAATCAAGAACTAGGTCTCCATCTCTTCAGAACAGGTTTAATGGGAAGCACACACTTGAGGCCAGGTGATTTATCTGCCAGAAACTCAGCTATCCATTTGGACTCCACAGTCTCAGTCCTGTTCACTATATCTCCACCTCTTATTGTGGTGGGTATGATCTGCAGGACCATAAAAGAAAAGGTATGAGTATTATACATAGCAACATGCTGTGCTAAAGAGTTATGCTTAGCACCTATTCTAATATCCCTGGCATGTTGTAATATACGATCTTTTAATGACCTATTTGTCTTACCCACATAGAATGAACAACAATGTTCACACTTGGCTAAATAAACTACATTGTTAGTAGTACAGTCAGCATATAAGCAGGGGGAGTATACCTTGTTCATTATGGGATGGACAAATCTGTTGCCCTTCTTAATGAATAAGCAAGCCTCGCAACGCCTGCAAGGAAACATACCAACTCTCAAAGAGCTGGTATTACGTGCCATGGGAGTTTCTTTACATAATCTCCTCCTCAAGTTCAAATTATTCTTAAACATAAATGATGGTTTGTTCCCAATATACCTTTTTAGACTATCATCGGTCAATAGGATTTTCCAATTTTCATTGATCACATCAGAGATTAAACCAATATCACTGCTGTACTTCAGGAGATACATAAAGGACCTGAGTTAAGATTACTCGAACGATGTAACTGCCCAGGCTGTCTGTATAAGAAAGGTTTCCCTTTTCTGTTCCTTTGATTAACCACCTTCTTGAAGGAGCTGTCTATTTCATGTGACTTGTAACCTAAAAACTCCAGTATAGACTGTAATAATCCTAACTTATTGTTAAAATCATTATCATTTGTACATAGACTCGAGGCTCTTAGAACCTACCCCTTTGCTATATTCTTAAAGACACTAAGGTGCATACTATTACAAGATAAATAATGGTTTTTCCAACACAGCTTTCTATGAATGGAAGTCCCAATTTTACCTACATAATCCATAGTCAATTTAATGTCTAAGAAGTCAATCATGTTGGCTGAAACATTCATAGTAAACTTTAAAAAGTCAGTTGTGTTATTCATGTAAGACAGAAACATATACAGATCTTCTCTTGTGCCTGTCCAAATCAAAAATAAGTCATCTACAAATCTAGCATAGAATGAAAGTGAATGTTTCCATACATTGTCATCACTAAAAATATGCTTCTCTTCCCAATATGCTAAAGTTAAGTTAGCATAAGTATTAGTGCAAGGGGTTCCCATAGCAACACCCTTGCATTGTAGATAAAATGTGTCTCCAAACAAGAAAACATTATTTTCCAAAACCAAACGCATGAACAAACAAATTAAATTTTTCATGATAACATTGTATTCACTATAATTATCTAAAAAATACTTGATAGCATCCAAGCCGTAGCTATTTGAAATAACTGTAAATAGACTACTAATGTCTAATGTCACAAAAAAAATCCAGTTTTTATTGAACTTCTGATTTCACCTAGCCTCTCTAGAAAATGTTCTGAGTCCTTAAGAACAGCAGGGGCTTTATGTAACAAAGGTTTAAGTTATGTTTCAACCCATACAGTTAAAGGCTCCATGGCCCAACCTCTTCCCGATACGATGGGCCTAAGAGGTGAGTCCACCATACTCTTGTGCATTTTGGGGAGACCTTTAATTATAGTAATACAAGGATGCTCAACATGAAGATATTCATATAGATCTTTCTCAATCTTGTAACAAAGTAGAAATCTAATCAAGTCTATGTTGATGCAAGATATAATAGCATTGCATTCTTGTTTGTTTATCAACTCATACATACAGGAGTCTGAAAGCATTTCACTCATTTTACTGATAAACATATCAGCATCCATGACAATAATCACTCTCCCTTTGTCAGCAAGCATAATAATAATCTTACTGTTGGTCTCTAAATCCCTGAGAACATATCTTTCATCAAAAGACAAATTATAAAAACCATGACGCTTATGCTCTTTCATGACTTTAACATGATCTGCCTCACAGACCCTTATGAAAATTTCAATGACTGGATGTGTAATAGGGATGAAGGTGCTGGGTTTACTGAAACGTGCCCTTGTTTAACTTATTCAATTCCCAAAAACATGTTTCAAAGCTAAATTTACCCCAAATAACTTAAGGTCTATGACAGTTTCATGTAATGTTGCTGGCATAGATAGAATAAAACTTGTTTAATACTTTTAGCTGAATGTCTGAAAGTACATAGGAGGAAATATTGTACACTGAGCAGTTCTCTTGCAGGTTACTCACCAGAGTGAGGTTTTCCTTCGTTTTCTCCCTCGACTTATGGACCGGTCTCATTTGTTCAGAGCCTTTGGTTTCATGGGTGCAGGCAGTTTGTAAAAGATCATTTTGTCAGATGTAGACTCCTTAGGTCCGGCTCCTAACAAATAATGCTTAATAGTATTCCTATTCTAATTATCAACACTACACTGTTTCATAGCCATATCAGTAGTAGGCTCATTCCTTTTTGCTCTAACAGATATACCATTAGTTTCTTGACTCTCAGGTGCAACGTCATTCAGTATGTGAATCTGAGCCAATGACTCATCTGTAGCTGTGGCACCATTCCTTAGATGTAAAGATGGAATCAATGCTGCTGTCCAGTCAGATACAAGCATGCGCTCATTGCCCAATCCTACAACTATAAATTATCTCTACTTGACTCCCAAGTAGACTATTCTCTATCTATATAGCGAAGCACTTGCTCCTACAGTACTTATCACCTTGATACAGCACTCTTGTTATAGAAAGTACCCCAAAAAAGCAAACCCCATTTCTCGGTCACCCACATCCCCCAGAACCTTTTCTTAAGTTTTTCTGTCTATTCCTTCTAGCATGTCGAGGGATCAGTTGCTAATGTCCTCTCCTGCTCAGCTGGTGAACCTGGGAATATCGAGGCAATGTTACAATTGCCTCATGTACACAGACAACCCTCTCCTCCTCCCACAAAACACAAATATATGCGAGAGATGCAACTATACGGCCAAACTGGAGGCTGAGCTCTCTCAACATAGGACTGGCATGACCAGACAGGAGGAGAAGGTAACCACACACACTATAGACCCAGTCTCACATAATACCATCACAACCTCAAATCATACACATAAACACACAAAGACATACTCGGAGGCTCTGATCAAAAATCTACCAAAACAGCAGAGGCCACCAAAGCAGACACCCAAACAACTACCACCTCAGAACACAACACCTGCAACACATAGACCACACAGTCAGAGTGTCAAGCAGTCACAGCCCTTAATGCCAAACACAATGCCAGACACACTAGTCATTGGTGACTCCATAGTCAGACACACTGACGTCCCGCTCACCAGACTGAGTAAGGAGAAGGTCACAGTAAGCTGCCTGTCGGGTGCTAGAATCCGCCACATAACGCATGCACTCTGGTCTCTCAACAGCAGGTACAAGTATGACTCAATCATTGTCCACGCTGGTGTTAACGACCTGAGATGTACCTCCTTGGACTACATGAAAAGAGACATAGAGGAGCTCTCTGATTATGTAGCCCAAGCAGGTATGACCCTGACCTTGAGCAGTATCCTACCTTCACCAAGAATGATGCCACAATACAGAGATAAGATGATCAGCTTTAACAATTGGCTTAAACTCTGGTGTCATTCAAAGGGGATCCAATGTCTGTCTGCCTGGGATGACATGCTGGACAAGCCACGCTGCTTCGCAAGGGACGGCTTGCACTTGTCACCCCTGGGATTCCGGATTTTGGCAAAGGCTCTTGCCACCCTCATAGTGCCTTTTTTAGGCAAGGCTCAAATTCTAAACCTACCACCCTAGAACAAAACAAAGAAAAAAAACTAAGGGTAATGCTGCTCAATGCCAGAAGTCTCAAACTCAAGATGCATGCACTCGAGGCCCTTCTCAGTATGGAGAACATCGATGTCTGTGCTGTGACAGAAACCTGGTTCAAGGCTCCTGAGAGCACCCCAGCACTATCAGGTTTTACCTCATATCATGCGTTCCGGCCCCAAAACCCGGACAATACCAAGAAAGGAGGAGGGGTATCCATATTCATCAAGGACACCCACACCTCAAGATTGGTGGCATCGCACGATGCATCGGAAACCATCCAGGTGCAATTAACCATAGGCAAGACTGCTCTGCAATTTGTAGCATGTTACAGGCCACCCTCGCAAACTCAGGAACCTCATATGGCCTTCCTGAAAACACTGGAGGGGATAAATGTATCTCCGAACACCATCATACTAGGTGACTTCAACTACCCTAATATAGACTGGGAACACTACTCAAGCCCAAACACTCTAGCCCAAAAGTTCCTGGAATTCATAAACTCAAATGCCATGGAACAACTAGTCACCATCCCCACAAGAGGAGAAAACATACTTGATCTCATCATCACGAACATGGGAGCACAATATTCAACGCCGGAAGTATACCCCTCACTGGTGAGATCTGATCACAAACTAATCTCACTGGAGGTCCTCATCCCGCCCCCACCTGAACTGAAAAAGACCACAGTAAAGAACTTCTCGAAAGCCGACTTCACACTTCTAAAGACTAGTGTGGTCTCCTTTAAGGCCCCTGAGCCGGCGGTTAACATTACTCAAACCGCTGAATCACTTACAAATGCCTTCTACCAGCACCTGCAGGGCTGCATGGATCAGGCAATCCCAAGCAAAACAAAGACTCTTTGTACCAAAGGCAAGCGCCCAGTCTGGTGGACCCCAGCCATAAACAAACTCTACAACAAAAGGAGAAAGCTACTACAAGATAGAGCAAAATCCTTAAAAGGTAAGACACCGCTGATCACTATAAGTAAAAGCTAAGAGCTCTCATAAAATCATCCAAAGCTAATTTTGAGAAAAAAATAGCTAAGGACTCTAAAGACAACCATAAGGCATTCTTTAGCTATGTCAGAAACCTAGGAGGAAACTCCCAGATATGCTCAGAATTAGTTCAAAATGATGTGAAGATTACTGATCCTACAGACATTGCCAACATACTGGCTGACAGGTTCAGTGCAAACTTCTCCCCCCTCCTCCCTAAAGGAGAGATATCTATACCAAATGATTGTAGCCCCCCAAACATCTCTAACGCCCAGGTGAGAACTGCTCTCTCCAAGGCAAAGAACACAGCATCCATGGGACCTGATGGTGTCCCCGGCTGTGTGCTCCATGAACTCAATGAGGAATTAAACCCACAGTTAGGACAGCTGTTTAATCTTAGTCTCACCTCTGGATACGTACCCAGGGAGTGGCGCACTGCAACTGTGGTCCCACTTCACAAAGGCGGTGCCTCCACAGACCCTGGAAATTACCGGCCCATTAGCTTGACAAGCCTTATCTGCAAAGCCATGGAGAGGATCATAATGGACCTCATAAATAAAGACATAGGGAACTTGCAGACTTTGGATCCAACCCAGTTTGGCTTTGTCAAAGGCAGATCATGCCTTTTAAACTTGGTTGACTTTTTCGAAACAGTCACCAAGGCCATTGACGAGGGAAGGGCAGTCCATACAGCCTACCTAGACCTGGCGAAGGCTTTTGATACAATACCTCACTCGGGTATCATTGAAAAACTCATCAACTTAAATGTAAACCCATACATTACAAGATGGGTTGCAAACTGGCTGAGTGACAGAACCCACAGGGTCAGAGTTGCTGGCGCCATGTCAGACTCAAAGCCTGTCACAAGTGGTGTCCCACAGGGCTCAGTCCTGGGCCCACTCTTGTTTGGCATCTACTTTTCTGAAGTACAAGCAAACACAGGAGGGTTATGGCTGACAAAGTTTGCAGAAGACTGCAAACTGGGCCGTAGTTGAAAACACATCCGACACAGATATCCTTCAGAAGGGTCTCACAGAAACGGATAACTGGTGCCAGAGCCATGGCCTAAAGTTAAATGCCAAGAAATGCATAGTCATACCCTTCGGGAAAAATAAGGTTACCCCTAGCTACCATATAGGTGGCAATCCCCTGAACACAGAAGAAGTTATTAGGGACCTGGGAACCCAGGTTGACAGTAGCCTTTCATTCGACACTCATATTGCTAAAGTAGACAGGAAGACCTTCTACATTGCCCACCTTATCATGAAGGGATTCACATCTAGATCAAGGGAAGTCATAGTCTCCCTATACTCATCACTCATCAGACCAATGATCGAGTACAATGCCCCATTCGGAATGTATCTGACCCGACACTTGCAGCAGCTGGAGAGGCCACAAAAGTTCCTCACCAAAAGGATAAAGGGTCTCAAAAATCTGTCTTATTCTGCCCGACTGAAAGAACTCCAGTTATATTCAGTTGCTTACCGCTTGCTCAGAGGTGACCTATGCCTGACATACAAGGCCATGTCAAACCCAGATTTGATGAACATGCTTCATCTCAAAAAATCTAGATCCCTCAGAGCCACAAGGGCGGGAGACTTAAACCTCGACACTGTTATTAATAGGACGTGCTGGAGGGATAGATTCATCACCCAAAGACTCCCTATGCTGTGGAACAAAATCCCGGTTTATGTGAGGCAGAGCACCTCGCTGGCCTTGTTCAAGAGGAATCTTGACCAATGGATGGGAGATCGCAGATACACCCCAGGGGTTACCTCAGTGTCACTGCTCGACAGAGGCACAGCAAAATAATGGGCATAGTTTCTCCATACTAAAGGGGTGGAGTAAGCCACAAAACTATGGGCTAGGCTTATAAATGCCCTCGGGCAGATAGCCTAGTATGAACCTATGAACCTATGAACCTATAATCGAGTTAGTCCATCAGCTTTGGGATTGGTGTCTACATGATAATTATGAATCTCAGCTATGACTTCAAAATTGTTCTTCTTGTTGTTGGTGAGTGGAATGTGGTGCTCAGGTTCTGTAGAATCATTCCTGTATATGGTATCATCAGTAATTCTATCAGAACTGCACCGTGCCCAAATAAAATCGTTGCCATTCTTGAAATCTGCATAATCACGATTCAGCTTTCTGCTCTTAATCTGCTGCAATTTGTCATCAAGCTTACTGAAATAATATGCACTCGGAAATCTCTTCTCAATTTCATTTTATTTATTGTCAATATCTGTAACCTTCTTCTTTTGGCTTTTCCCAGTTAGGGGTCGGCACAGCAGATCACTGTCCACTCATGATTGGCAGTGGAGTTTTTTACGGGGTCTAGTTGCCAGCTCGGTCCCCAACCTTCCACAGAAGGCACACGTACACATGCATTCATGCCTAGGGCCAATTTTAGTGTGTCCAATCAATCTACAGCATGTCTTTGGGATATGGGAGGAAACCAAAGCACCCGGAGGAAACCCATGCAATAACAGGGAGGACATGCAGACTCTGCACAGAAAGCACCCAGCCGAGGATCGAACCAGAGAACCTCTTGCTGTGATGTGACAATGCTAACCACTGCACCACCATGGCTGCCCATTGTCAATATCTGTAACCAGTTGTCATTTTTGCGGCTCAAAATATTTTAATAAAAGATGCATGTACCTGAAGCTAGTATCTATATTAATTCTCTGTCATTCACCCAGTAGATCAGGAAACACATTTCCATACTTCGGCATGCAGAGAACATGGAAACTCCTAGGTATTATCTGCAAATGTAAGCATGCCTCCAAATGCATTCGTTGCCACTGTAAACACTTCAGTTTATAAAGGGCATTTTCCAAGTCTTTGAATAAAGTATCAAATAGCTCTTTATCAGAGTCCAGTGATGATATTTCATCAGCAACAGTCTGAGTTAGCTTCAGACTGATAAGTGGGTTAGAGTAAAAAAAGGCCAGTCTCTTACCTCTCTCTTTTAGGGATTTAGCCACCAGTGTAATGGGAGTATAAGCCAGTTCCAGGTTATTCAAATCAGCTCCAGCCATGGATCCTTTAGGCCCCAAAAACAAAATCTAAACAAATGCTAAAAAAGTGGCCAAAAAGGATTAAAGGGCAATAGTAATGTAGTATAAAAATGATAATTGAAGAAAACATGTGGGCCACCACTTCAAAGACTAAAACCATTTAATCAGATAAAACAGAAGAAGAACAAGCACTTTTGAGTTTCCCCTTCATCAGGTTCCCATACAATTATTAAAACACAAATTAAATAGTAATGTCAGACCAGTAAGAACTAATCAAGAACTAGGTTTCCGCCCCTTCAGAACAGGTTTAATGGGAAGCACGCAATTGAGGCCAAGTGATTTATCTGCAGAAACTCAGCTATCCAGTTGGACTCCACAGTATCAGTCCTGTTCACTATAGCTCTACCTGTTATTGTGGTGGGTATGACCTGCAGGACCATAAAAGAAAAGGTATGAGTATTATACATAGCAGCATGCTGTGCTAAAGAGTTATGCTTAGCACCTATTCTAATATTCCTGACATGTTGTAATATACGATCTTTTAATGACCTATTCATCTTACCAACATAGAATGAGCCACAATGTTCACACTGGGCTAAATAAACTACATTGGGCACCATTTTTGCATGATAATAAGTAATGTGTAACAGTGGCAAACAATGCAATTTCTACCTTACTAAGTATACAGGCAATTGTGTAAATGGGCTAGTCAAATGTACCATGTATACAGTTCTCCTACATTTACAGCTATTACAAGAAGGTTGAGAAAACAGCTGTGTATGTTGCACTTAATTGCTATAATCTTCAATCTCACAAGAGTGCAACAAAACTTGTACACCCTGTACTAGAACCCCTGACCATCTGCACTCCATGCCTACACTTAACATCTGCTGCTACTAGATTAGTGAGATGATATCTCCTATTTTAGTAGATTTTGTAAGGTTCTCACTGTTAATCGTAGAGCACCGCCACTTACCATAGTTGCGCAATGAATAATATTATTACTTGAATGCATCCGGTGCATATGTGTGGCTGCCTGGGTCCTGTCTACCATTTGGGTGGCCCATTCCCCCAATTTGTGCACTGCTGCACTTCACGCAAACCAGGTGAGCACAGCTAAACATGTTTATGCCAAGCAGCGCATCCTGCAAACACTGGCAAAAAAAAAATAAATAAATTAAAACACAAAAGGCAGACTGTCAACAGTTTTGCAGAATGTCCAGATATTTGCATCATATTTTTAGCCTGTTCCTTGTAAAATGTGTGGTTTATTGTGAAATCACTGAAGATTGCAGTCAGTATATAATGACATACATTTCTGTTCCTTACTTCATATCCTTCAGAAAATGCATGCTTGCCCTTTGTCTTCTCATTAGTTTAGTGTTTTAGTGGAATGATCCATTTTCAGTATACAGGTTTTGTGGCCAGTAACACTGGGAAGAGCTGCAAAACCTTGCTTATGTGCGCCACACATCATTAATATTCATGGGGCGAGGATGTACGATACCGTGCGATGAGTAGTATCGTGTACGCAAATACAGTCTGTGAAGGCTCTGTGTAGAACCTACATGGAGTTTATTGAATCCACCTGAATATTTTCAACTAAGACTTGAGAAAATGATCTTACTCTTCTTGCCTCCCCATTTTCAAAGTTTATTGACGTTAGAAGTTCAGGAGACAGAGAGCTAGGCAGATGTAACTTCCTTATTTTGAAGTACATTTTCTGACTGTGAAATATGCTCTCTTTGGACTTGATACAAATTGAGCTTCACTGAATTCATCTTGAATCAACACATAGTTAGCCATGTAACATACAACACTTTCATATTAGGCAGTCTGCCAATGTTGCCTTTATTCCATAACACCCCTGGTGGATAACTATTTGAAATGTCATGACCTGCTAGAGTGAGTCCTGAAATATGTGGCCATTTCTCAGAAAATTCCCTTTTCTCTCAGGTATGGCAATCTCAGAGATAGTATGTATATATATATATATATATATATATATATATATATATATATATATATATATATATATATGAAGTTTAAACAGAAGAGTGACATTCAAGATTCTCTCTTCTCCTGCATTTTCTATCCTTTTTTCAGCATGTCAGTACCCAGCATTTTGAGTACCGACATTTCAGTAAGAAGCCCACTGGCATTATAAAATGTAAACAGTATTCACACAAACATCGTAAGAGACTTACAAGATTAAATATTGATATATCTTACACTGTACAGACCTGCGGTACAAACTGCAGATGTATTTATTTATTTGTATTCATTAAATGGAAAGAACACTGATCCACATGGGCCTTTTTCAGAATCAGTGCAGAATCACTCAGGTTAAGTGACATGCTTATAATCACACAGGAGGCAAATGGATGCAGAAGGAGTCAATCCCTGGAGTACAGGAAGTAGCTCACTAACAGCTCATGTAACAGCTCTGCACTAACTGCCATACAGTGTAGCTGTTTATGAAAACACCGCAAGCCGGCAAGACAGTTTCAATCACTTGTCTCACTGTGAATGACAAGTTATAAAGTGACCAGTGGTTCCTCAATCACTACTAGAATAACTTTTTTTAAATAAATGAGTAGTAAAATATACCACTTTTGTTTTTATTCCAGAGGCTTACGAATAGGTATTTTGCTTAAAACATTATCTGTTGACTTGCTAGAATGTTTTCTTAGCTTCTAGTTCATTCTTTTAAATTAACTGATTTGCTCAGAGACACAGTGTATAGATGTTGTGAGTACACAAATCAAATAGGTTTTCTTAGAAGTAACCTGCTCAAAGGTAATTACCCTAACAAGGTTGTCATACTGCTTGCCAATTAAATGAATTACTGTTTGCATGAAAATCTTAAGCACAGAGAAGGTATTTGACATACAGCATCTATGCCATTCTGTTCTGCTATACTGACTGACACTTAGGGGAAAGGTCTTTTTTTTGCAGCTCCTGCTTCGGAAAGTTACCCCGGATAAGTTAATGAGACACAAAGCAGGTTTATGAAGAGGAAAACAATTTGGATAAGAATGTAATTAAAGAAAAAAAATCAGCAACTCATTCACTACCTCTTTCCCCAGAACACATATGCCTAGTGTGCATATCCACATGACATCCCCATGAGCTTGGTATTGTTTATTTTTTTGTTTTATTTTGTTTGCTGGGGTGTATTACTATATGCCTTAACTAAACTCGCTCTGCAATCATATTTTTGTCACTCATACTTACATCTACAGAGCCTTAGAGCATGACCCTACAAATAGTTTGGTTTACAGGAGTTATTTCAGATTGGCACCCTGCAAGCTTATTAGCCTGAGCACTTTATCAGATTAAGAGTGCAAGACATTTGCTCCAATGACCATCTGGTGGACCAGTTTGGAGTTGTAGCAACTACAGAGCAGACATCTTACAGCTGCCCATGGACCGGATGTTCCTAGAGCATTGCATTCTGCTTGACTGAACAGTTCCCCACAGTATATGGGTAAGTGTTTTCATTTATAAAGCTACATGGGAGACTATACCTTACAACTTTAATATTTCCTGAAGTCTGAATGTGAATCAGCAATGCACGAGACAGAATTTTTACAGATAAAATATTTCTGTTTTATCATATTTTACATGTATGAAAACATAAAATTACATAATTATATAAAGATAGCATAAATAATAAGATACTTGTAATGTTTTTTGGCTTACCCTTCAGAAATCTACAATGAGACATTAAGATTTATCAATACTAGTGAATAACAAAACATTTAGGGCAAGTCATAAAATCTCTTTATTCCAACTAGTCATTCTATGTGGGAGGTAACCAAACCTATAAAGCAAAACGAAAAAAAAAATGACTAAATATTTATTTAGTTTGGTATGACTTCAGCTTGTTAATCTTTCCTTTTGACAGCTGCAAATTATTTTCTGACATTAGGTTCTTGCCCCATTAATAAAACTGAATAAAGTCTAATAACACTATATTATCATTAAGGACCCTTTTGCAACCTGTATTATGCAGTTTGCATTATATTCAATCTAAGTTCTTTAGAAGGACTCCATTATACTGAATCAGACCTTCCATGTAAACAATGCACCAAGCTGTTGTGCAACTATTTACTGACCTTTAAGGATAAACATTTGAAATACTTATCAAGTTGTACATAGAGCAATGTTGGAAAAAGCAAAAGAAATGGAGCTGTTATGCATGCTAAAATTGTACAAGAAAAAAGGCTTGTTGTATATGATAGTTCTTCAAGGCTTTTAAAATACTTAAAACCCAAATGCATAAATCAATGGAGTTACACAGAACCATGATTATAATGAAGACAAAAACTGCAAATGAACATGAAAGACAAAGAAAATGCTACATGATATAAAAAAGGCAAAAGTCAAAGTTAACAGTTTTCAATGGAGCAAAAAAGTAAATGCCAATGATAAAAAATAATAACAGAAATATATCAGATCAAAGAATATTAACAGAACATTAATTTAAGGCAGAGGTAATGGAAATATAATGTTTACAATTACATCTAATGATAGTTTGGGCTTAGAACACTGTGGTTTTCACATTAAGTGGTAAAACAAATCAAGAAAAAAAGGAGATCTAAATAATCACTGGAGAGTTTTTTGTAAAAAAAAAACTATCACAGTCAGTCTTGGATGGGAATGATTATGCACTTATGCCAAAATCATGATGATCAAATCATGTTTGAGAATAGTATAATTTTTTTAATAATGCATTGTATTTAAACAACTGAAAGTTCTAGGGTGAACATTGGAATGCTGTTCATAAAAAGCAGACAGTGCTAAACATCATTCAAACAAAGATGTGCCACTGTTTTTTTTTTTTTTTTTTTTTTTTACGGGGCAATGCATCAGCACTTCTATGCTGGGAAGCTATGTTTTATGCACCCCCTTACTTAAAATAATCAACTAAGAGTCACTGAATTTTGAGGTACAATATAAATACCCCCTTTACTTAATTCAATCAATTTTGAAGCCAAAACACCATGGGAAACATAAAAGTCCCCTATTCTTGCAGTTCCTTAGTTAATATAACTAAACTCATATCACTGCACCTTATGTAATGAGAATTTCCCCACCCTTACATCTCCTTAATTACTATAATAAATAGCATATTAAACTGTACAGCCACTAAACCTTGTAGAAATTAGAATTTTCCCCACAGTTGCAAACCATATTTAACATAACTCAGACATCTCTATGCCTTGACAAAAAGAGTTTCATACATCCTTTTATTTATAGTAATTGATTCTAAGATTGCTACACCTTGAATAATACTGAATTTTCCAATTCTTGCACCCCCCTTACTTCATATGGTCACTTCTGAGGTCATCTCAACTTGTGATAAAGAAAATTCCCTTATTCATGCTCTGGTTTCCTTAATATAATAAACTACAATGTTGCTACGCCTTCAGGAAAACAGAACATTCATCATACAGTACAACCTTGTATCTTGCACTGTTGAGATTTTCTTAACAATTTTCTTTTGCACAGCTCCTCATCCACAGCTCTCTATAAGATTAGTATCTTTCTCTGTTCAGGTTTTATACTTAACACATTGTAATAACTTTTTGCTGTCAGAATAGTTTTACTGTGCAGCACCAAAATGGTATCTGGATACAAAGGACTAGAGAAAACAACGTTAGTAAAATGCAATCCTTTCTAGTTTCATCTGTTAATCTGACAATGCAATTTCAATTATAATGCATAATATTCTGGTATTAAGTAAAGAGTTCACACTCTGAGACCTTTGCAGGTGTCAAAGGCAACCTCTAAAGTGAAAGCTGCAAGGCCATTAAAGTCACAAGCTAGCACTCGGGCACATGCATCATTTTTAATAGCACACAAATAACCAACAGAAGAAGCTTAAGACAGTGAGGTTTTTAAGCTTCTCCTCTTAAATCCATTACTGTGTCTCTAAGGACAAACTTGTGATGAGACTCACATTCTCAGTTTTGATTT